>NC_092374.1:99597246-99897246 GCF_030028105.1 Mobula birostris
TGGGACAGAATGGAGAGATAACCAAACTTTTATTGGAACAGAATGGAGAGATTATCACACTGTTGTTGGGACAGAATGGACAGAGGTCACACTGTTGGGACAGAATGGAGAGATGATCACGTTGTTGGGACAGAATGGAGAGATGATCACACTGTTGTTGGGACAGAATGGATAGAGGTCACACTGTTGGGACAAAACGGAGAGATGATCACACTGTTGTTGGGACAGAATGGGCAGAGGTCACACTGTTTGGACAGAATGGAGAGATGATCACACTGTTGTTGGGACAGAATGGATAGAGGTCACACTGTTGGACAGAATGGAGAGATGATCACACTGTTGTTGGGACAGAATGGGCAGAGGTCACAGTGTTGGGACAGAATGGAGAGATGATCACACTGTTGGGACAGAATGGAGAGATGATCACACTGTTGTTGGGACAGAATGTAGAGATGATCACACTGTTGTTGGGACAGAATGGGCAGAGGTCACAGTGTTGGGACAGAATGGAGAGATGATCGCACTGTTGTTGGGACAGAATGGATAGAGGTCACACTGTTGGGACAGAATGGAGAGATGATCACACTGTTGTTAGGACAGAATGGGCAAAGGTCACACTGTTGGGACAGAATGGAGAGATGATCGCTCTGTTGTTGGGACAGAATGGATAGAGGTCACACTGTTGGGACAGAATGGAGAGATTATCACACTGTTGTTGGGACAGAATGGGCTGAGGTAACAGTGTTGGGACAGAATGGAGAGATGATCATACTGTTGGGACAGAATGGAGAGATGATCACACTGTTGGGAGAGAATGGGCAGAGGTCACACCGTTGGGACATAATGGAGAGATGATCACACTGTTGTTGGGACAGTACGGGGAGATGGTCATACTGTTGGGACAGAATGGAGAGATGACCACACTGTTGTTGGGACAGAATGGAGAGATAACCAAACTTTTATTGGAACAGAATGGAGAGATTATCACACTGTTGTTGGGACAGAATGGACAGAGGTCACACTGTTGGGACAGAATGGAGAGATGATCACGTTGTTGGGACAGAATGGAGAGATGATCACACTGTTGTTGGGACAGAATGGATAGAGGTCACACTGTTGGGACAAAACGGAGAGATGATCACACTGTTGTTGGGACAGAATGGGCAGAGGTCACACTGTTTGGACAGAATGGAGAGATGATCACACTGTTGTTGGGACAGAATGGATAGAGGTCACACTGTTGGACAGAATGGAGAGATGATCACACTGTTGTTGGGACAGAATGGGCAGAGGTCACAGTGTTGGGACAGAATGGAGAGATGATCACACTGTTGGGACAGAATGGAGAGATGATCACACTGTTGTTGGGACAGAATGTAGAGATGATCACACTGTTGTTGGGACAGAATGGGCAGAGGTCACAGTGTTGGGACAGAATGGAGAGATGATCACACTGTTGGGACAGAATGGAGAGATGATCACACTGTTGTTGGGACAGAATCGGCTGAGGTCACACTGTTGTTGGGACAGTACGGAGAGATGATCACACTGTTGTTGGGACAGTATGGAGAGATGACCACACTGCTGTTGAGAGAGAATTGGGAGATGATCACACTGTTGTTGGGACAGAATGCAGGGAAGATCACACTGTAGTTGGGAAAGAATGGAGAGAAGATCACACTGTTGGTGGGACAGAATGGAGAGATGATCACACTGTTGGGACAGACTGAAGAGAAGATCACACTGTTGTTGGGACTGAACTGAGAGATGGTCATCTTGTTGTTGGGACAGTACGGTGAGAAGATCACAGTGTTGTTGGGACAGTACGGAGAGATGACTACACTGTTATTGTGACAGAATGGAGAGATTACCACACTGTTGTTGGGACAGAATGGAGAGATGATCACACTGTTGTTGGGACAGAATGGGCAGAGGTCACACTGTTGGGACAGAATGGAGAGATGATCACACTGTTGTTGGGACAAAATGGAGAGATGATCACAATGTTGTTGTGACAGAATGGAGAGATGATCACACTCTTGTTGAGTCAGAATGGACAGAGGTCACACTGTTGGGAGAAAACGGAGAGATGATCACACTGTTGTTAGGACAGAATGGGCAAAGGTCACACTGCTGGGACAGAATGGAGAGATGATCACACTGTTGTTGGGACAGAATGGATAGAGGTCACACTGTTGGGACAGAATGGAGAGATGATCACACTGTTGTTGGGACAGAATGGGCAGTGGTCACACTGTTGGGACAGAATGGAGAGATGATCACACTGTTGTTGGGACAGAATGGGCAGAGGTCACACTGTTGGGACAGAATGGAGAGATGATCACACTGTTGTTGGGACAGAATGGAGAGATGATCACACTGTTGTTGGGACAGAATGGAGAGATGATCACACTCTTGTTGAGACAGAATGGACAGAGGTCACACTGTTGGGACAAAACGGAGAGATGATCACACTGTTGTTAGGACAGAATGGGCAAAGGTCACACTGTTGGGACAGAATGGAGAGATGATCACACTGTTGTTGGGACAGAATGGATAGAGGTCACACTGTTGGGACAGAATGGAGAGATGATCACACTGTTGTTGGGACAGAATGGGCAGAGGTCACACTGTTGGGACAGAATGGAGAGATGATCAGACTGTTGTTGGGACAGAATGGAGAGATGATCACACTGTTGTTGGGACAGAATGGACAGAGGTCACAATGTTGGGACAAAATGGAGAGATGATCACACTGTTGTTAGGACAGAATGGGCAAAGGTCACACTGTTGGGACAGAATGGAGAGATGATCGCACTGTTGTTGGGACAGAATGGATAGAGGTCACACTGTTGGGACAGAATGGAGAGATTATCACACTGTTGTTGGGACAGAATGGGCAGAGGTAACAGTGTTGGGACAGAATGGAGAGATGATCATACTGTTGGGACAGAATGGAGAGATGATCACACTGTTGTTGGGAGAGAATGGATAGAGGTCACACTGTTGGGACAGAATGGAGAGATGATCACACTGTTGTTGGGACAGAATGGGCAGAGGTCACACTGTTGGGACAGAATGGAGAGATGATCACACTGTTGTTGGGACAGAATGGGCAGAGGTCACACTGTTGGGACAGAATGGAGAGATGATCACACTGTTGTTGGGACAGAATGGAGAGATGATCACACTGTTGTTGGGACAGAATGGAGAGATGATCACACTGTTGTTGAGACAGAATGGACAGAGGTCACACTGTTGGGACAAAACGGAGAGATGATCACACTGTTGTTAGGACAGAATGGGCAAAGGTCACACTGTTGGGACAGAATGGAGAGATGATCACACTGTTGTTGGGACAGAATGGATAGAGGTCAGACTGTTGGGACTGAATGGAGAGATGATCACACTGTTGTTGGGACAGATTGGAGAGATGACCAAATGTTGTTGGAACAGAATGGAGAGATGATTACACTGTTGTTGGGACAGTACGGAGAGATGATCATACTGTTTTTGGGACAGAATGGAGAGATGATCACACTGTTGTTGGGACAGAATGAGGGGAAGATAACAGTGTTGTTGGGACAGAATGGAGAAAGATCACACTGTTGTTGGGACAGAATGGAGAGATGATCACACTGTTGGGACAACAGAATGGAGAGAAGATCACTCTGTTGTTGGGACAGAATGGAGAGATGACCACACTGCTGTTGAGACAGAATTTGGGAGATGATCACACTGTTGTTGGGACAGAATGGAGGGAAGATCACACTGTAGTTGGGACAGAATGGAGAGAAGATCACACTGTTGGTGGGACAGAATGGAGAGATGATCACACTGTTGGGACAGACTGAAGAGAAGATCACACTGTTGTTGGGACAGAACTGAGAGATGGTCATACTGTTGTTGGGACAGTACGGTCAGAAGATCACAGTGTTGTTGGGACAGTACGGAGAGATGATCACACTGTTGTTGGGACAGAATGGGCAGAGGTCACACTGTTGGGACAGAATGGAGAGATGATCACACTGTTGTTGGGACAGAATGGAGAGATGATTACACTGTGGTTGGACAGAATGGACAGAGGTCACACTGTTGGGACTAAACGGAGAGATGATCACACTGTTGTTAGGACATAATGGGCAAAGGTCACACTGTTGGGACAGAATGGAGAGATGATCACACTGTTGTTGGGACAGAATGGATAGAGGTCACACTGTTGGGACAGAATGGAGAGATGATCACACTGTTGTTGGGGACAGAATGGGCAGAGGTCACACTGTTGGGACAGAATGGAGAGATGATCACACTGTTGTTGGGACAGAATGGGCAGCGGTCACACTGTTGGGACAGGATGGAGAGATGATCACACTGTTGTTGGGACAGAATGGAGAGATGATCACACTGTTGTTGAGACAGAATGGACAGAGGTCACACTGTTGGGACAAAACGGAGAGATGATCACACTGTTGTCAGGACAGAATGGGCAAAGGTCACACTGTTGGGACAGAATGGAGAGATGATCACACTGTTGTTGGGACAGAATGGATAGAGGTCACACTGTTGGGACAGAATTGAGAGATGATCACACTGCTGTTGGGACAGAATGGGCAGAGGTCACACTGTTGGGACAGAATGGAGAGATGATCACGTTGTTGGGACAGAATGGAGAGATGATCACACTGTTTTTGGGACAGAATGGACAGAGGTCACACTGTTGGAACAGAATGGAGAGATGATCACACTGTTGTTGGGACAGTACGGAGAGATGATCACACTGTTGTTGGGACAGAATGGAGAGATGATCACACTGTTGTTGGGACAGAATGGCAGAGGTCACACTGTTGGGACAGAATTGAGAGATGATCACACTGCTGTTGGGACAGAATGGGCAGAGGTCACACTGTTGGGACAGAATGGAGAGATGATCACACTGTTGTTGGGACAGAATGGAGAGATGATCACACTGTTGTTGGGACAGAATGGACAGAGGTCACACTGTTGGGACAAAACGGAGAGATGATCACACTGTTGTTAGGACAGATGGGCAAAGGTCACACTGTTGGGACAGAATGGAGAGATGATCACACTGTTGTTGGGACAGAATGGAGAGATAACCAACTTTTATTGGAACAGAATGGAGAGATTATCACACTGTTGTTGGGA
Source organism: Mobula birostris (assembly GCF_030028105.1). Classification (NCBI taxonomy): domain Eukaryota; kingdom Metazoa; phylum Chordata; class Chondrichthyes; order Myliobatiformes; family Myliobatidae; genus Mobula; species Mobula birostris. The sequence goes on from NC_092374.1 coordinate 99,602,413, forward strand.
CAGAATGGACAGAGGTCACACTGTTGGGACAGAATGGAGAGATGATCACGTTGTTGGGACAGAATGGAGAGATGATCACACTGTTGTTGGGACAGAATGGACAGAGGTCACACTGTTGGGACAAAACGGAGAGATGATCACACTGGTTGTTGGACAGAATGGGCAGAGGTCACACTGTTTGGACAGAATGGAGAGATGATCACACTGTTGCTGGACAGAATGGATAGAGGTCACACTGTTGGGACAGAATGGAAAGATGATCACACTGTTGTTGGGACAGAATGGAGAGATGACCAAATGTTGTTGGAACAGAATGGAGAGATGATTACACTGTTGTTGGGACAGTACGGAGAGATGATCATACTGTTTTTGGGACAGAATGGAGAGATGACCACACTTTTGGGACAGAATGGAGAGATGACCACACTGTTGTTGGGACAGAATGGAAAGATGATCACATTGTTGTTGGGACAGAATGGAGAGATGATCACACTGTTGTTGGGAAGGAATGGAGAGATGATCACACTATTGTTGGGAAGGAATAGAGAGATGTTCACACTGTTGGGACAGAATGAAGAGAAGATCACACTGTTGTTGGGACAGAATGGAGAGATGGTCATACTATTGTTGGGACAGTACGGTGAGAAGATCATAGTGTTATTGGGACAGTAAGGAGAGATGACCACACTGCTGTTGGGACAGAATAGAAAGATGACCACACTTTTGTTGGGACAGAATGGAGAGATGAACACACTTTTGTTGGAGCAGAATGGAGAGATATCACACTGTTGGGACAGAATGGACAGAGGTCACATTGTTGGGACAGAATGGAGAGATGATCACACTGTTGTTGGGACAGTTCGGAGAGATGATCACACTGTTGTTGGGACAGAATGGAGAGATGATCACACTGTTGTTGGGACAGAATGGAGAGATGATCAAATGTTGTTGGGACAGAATGGGGAGATGATCACAATGTTGTTGGGACAGTACGGAGAGATGGTCATACTGTTGTTGGGACAGAATGGAGAGATGATCACACTTGGTGGGACATAATGGAGAGATGTTCACACTGTTGTTGGGACAGAATGGAGAGATAACCAAACTTTTATTGGAACAGAATGGAGAGATTATCACACTGTTGTTGGGACAGAATGGATAGAGGTCAGACTGTTGGGACAGAATGGAGAGATGGCCTTAGTGAAAGCAAGATCTACCCACTAAATCGTTTAGAGAAAAAACAACTCAGATTGTACTTCCAATTTGAGGCCTTTTATTTGGGCTAATTGTATTTGAATTGCATAAAATGCTTTTGCCAAACTTTCAAATTAATTCAACCAAGAAAACACTGTAACTAGCATATCAAACGGGCCATAGCTGTCTTTCTTTAAGAATATTACAATACTTCATACCTTTTGCAGTAACTTCTACTTTCAAAAAGGACCACTCGACAACTTCATGTCCAAAGGATCAACTTTATCTAGGGCGGCAAAACCAATGCGGAGGAGGGGCTTATACATGCGCAGAAAAGACCGGAAGTAAAACCCCACAACCCTGGAAACAACCTCTGTTTACAAACAGCTTTCCGTAGTGGGAATATTGCTATATGAGTTAGATGTGGCCCTTGTGGCTACGGGGGGAGTTAGATATGGCCCTTGTGGCTACGGGGGTCAGGGGGTATGGAGGGAAGTCTGGGGCGGGGTTCTGAGTTGGATGATCAGCCATGATCATAATAAATGGTGGTGCAGGCTCGAAGGGCCGAATGGCCTACTCCTGCACCTATTTTCTATGTTTCTATGATCACGTTGTTTGGACAGAATGGACAGAGGTCACACTGTTGGGACAGAATGGAGAGGTGATCACACTGTTAGGACAGAATGGAGAGATGATCACACTGTTGTTGGGACAGAATGGATAGATGATCACACTGTTTTTGGGACAGAATGGACAGAGGTCACACTGTTGGAGCAGAATGGAGAGATGATCACACTGTTGTTGGGACAGAATGGGCAGAGGTCACACTGTTGGGACAGAATGGAGAGATGATCACACTGTTGTTGGGACAGAATGGAGAGATGACCAAATGTTGTTGGAACAGAATGGAGGGATGATCACACTGTTGTTGGGACAGTACGGAGAGATGATCACACTGTTGTTGGGACATTACTGAGAGATGGTCATACTGTTGTTGGGACAGAATGGAGATATGATCACACTGTTGTTGGGACAGAATGGAGGGAAGATCACACTGTTGTTAGGACATAATGGAGAAAGATCACACTGTTGTTGGGACAGAATGGAGAGATGATCACACTGTTGGGACAGAATAGAGAGAAGATCACTCTGTTGTTGGGACAGAATGGAGAGATGACCACACTGTTGGGACAGAATGGAGAGATGATCACACTGTTCTTGGGACAGAATGGGCAGAGGTCACAGTGTTGGGACAGAATGGAGAGATGATCACACTGTTGGGACAGAATGGAGATATGATCACACTGTTGGGACAGAATGGAGAGATGATCACACTGTTGTTGGGACAGAATGGGCAGAGGTCACACCGTTGGGACAGAATGGAGAGATGATCACACTGTTGTTGGGACAGTACGGAGAGATGATCACACTGTTGTTGGGACAGCATGGAGAGATGGTCATACTGTTGTTGGGACAGAATGGAGAGATGGTCATACTGTTGTTGGGACAGAATGGAGAGATGACCACACTGTTGTTAGGACAGAATGGGGAGATGATCACACTGTTGGTGGGACAGAATGGAGAGATGATCACACTGTTGGGACAGAATGAAGAGAAGATCAGACTGTTGTTGGGACAGAAAGGAGAGATGTCCACACTGTTGTTAGGACAGAATGGGGAGATGATCACACTGTTGTTGGGACAGAATGGAGGGAAGATCACACTGTCGTTGGGACAGAATGGAGAGAAGATTACACTGTTGTTGGGACAGAATGGATAGAGGACACACTGTTGGGACAGAATGGAGAGATGATCACACTGTTGTTGGGACAGAATGGAGAGATGATCACACTGTTTTTGGGACAGAATGGACAGAGGTCACACTGTTGGAGCAGAATGGAGAGATGATCACACTGTTGTTGGGACAGAATGGGCAGAGGTCACACTGTTGGGACAGAATGGAGAGATGATCACACTGTTGTTGGGACAGAATGGATAGAGGTCACACTGTTGGACAGAATGGAGAGATGATCACACTGTTGTTGGGACAGAATGGGCAGAGGTCACAGTGTTGGGACAGAATGGAGAGATGATCACACTGTTGGGACAGAATGGAGAGATGATCACACTGTTGTTGGGACAGAATGTAGAGATGATCACACTGTTGTTGGGACAGAATGGGCAGAGGTCACAGTGTTGGGACAGAATGGAGAGATGATCGCACTGTTGTTGGGACAGAATGGATAGAGGTCACACTGTTGGGACAGAATGGAGAGATGATCACACTGTTGTTAGGACAGAATGGGCAAAGGTCACACTGTTGGGACAGAATGGAGAGATGATCGCTCTGTTGTTGGGACAGAATGGATAGAGGTCACACTGTTGGGACAGAATGGAGAGATTATCACACTGTTGTTGGGACAGAATGGGCTGAGGTAACAGTGTTGGGACAGAATGGAGAGATGATCATACTGTTGGGACAGAATGGAGAGATGATCACACTGTTGGGAGAGAATGGGCAGAGGTCACACCGTTGGGACATAATGGAGAGATGATCACACTGTTGTTGGGACAGTACGGGGAGATGGTCATACTGTTGGGACAGAATGGAGAGATGACCACACTGTTGTTGGGACAGAATGGAGAGATAACCAAACTTTTATTGGAACAGAATGGAGAGATTATCACACTGTTGTTGGGACAGAATGGACAGAGGTCACACTGTTGGGACAGAATGGAGAGATGATCACGTTGTTGGGACAGAATGGAGAGATGATCACACTGTTGTTGGGACAGAATGGATAGAGGTCACACTGTTGGGACAAAACGGAGAGATGATCACACTGTTGTTGGGACAGAATGGGCAGAGGTCACACTGTTTGGACAGAATGGAGAGATGATCACACTGTTGTTGGGACAGAATGGATAGAGGTCACACTGTTGGACAGAATGGAGAGATGATCACACTGTTGTTGGGACAGAATGGGCAGAGGTCACAGTGTTGGGACAGAATGGAGAGATGATCACACTGTTGGGACAGAATGGAGAGATGATCACACTGTTGTTGGGACAGAATGTAGAGATGATCACACTGTTGTTGGGACAGAATGGGCAGAGGTCACAGTGTTGGGACAGAATGGAGAGATGATCACACTGTTGGGACAGAATGGAGAGATGATCACACTGTTGTTGGGACAGAATCGGCTGAGGTCACACTGTTGTTGGGACAGTACGGAGAGATGATCACACTGTTGTTGGGACAGTATGGAGAGATGACCACACTGCTGTTGAGAGAGAATTGGGAGATGATCACACTGTTGTTGGGACAGAATGCAGGGAAGATCACACTGTAGTTGGGAAAGAATGGAGAGAAGATCACACTGTTGGTGGGACAGAATGGAGAGATGATCACACTGTTGGGACAGACTGAAGAGAAGATCACACTGTTGTTGGGACTGAACTGAGAGATGGTCATCTTGTTGTTGGGACAGTACGGTGAGAAGATCACAGTGTTGTTGGGACAGTACGGAGAGATGACTACACTGTTATTGGGACAGAATGGAGAGATTACCACACTGTTGTTGGGACAGAATGGAGAGATGATCACACTGTTGTTGGGACAGAATGGGCAGAGGTCACACTGTTGGGACAGAATGGAGAGATGATCACACTGTTGTTGGGACAAAATGGAGAGATGATCACAATGTTGTTGTGACAGAATGGAGAGATGATCACACTCTTGTTGAGTCAGAATGGACAGAGGTCACACTGTTGGGAGAAAACGGAGAGATGATCACACTGTTGTTAGGACAGAATGGGCAAAGGTCACACTGCTGGGACAGAATGGAGAGATGATCACACTGTTGTTGGGACAGAATGGATAGAGGTCACACTGTTGGGACAGAATGGAGAGATGATCACACTGTTGTTGGGACAGAATGGGCAGTGGTCACACTGTTGGGACAGAATGGAGAGATGATCACACTGTTGTTGGGACAGAATGGGCAGAGGTCACACTGTTGGGACAGAATGGAGAGATGATCACACTGTTGTTGGGACAGAATGGAGAGATGATCACACTGTTGTTGGGACAGAATGGAGAGATGATCACACTCTTGTTGAGACAGAATGGACAGAGGTCACACTGTTGGGACAAAACGGAGAGATGATCACACTGTTGTTAGGACAGAATGGGCAAAGGTCACACTGTTGGGACAGAATGGAGAGATGATCACACTGTTGTTGGGACAGAATGGATAGAGGTCACACTGTTGGGACAGAATGGAGAGATGATCACACTGTTGTTGGGACAGAATGGGCAGAGGTCACACTGTTGGGACAGAATGGAGAGATGATCAGACTGTTGTTGGGACAGAATGGAGAGATGATCACACTGTTGTTGGGACAGAATGGACAGAGGTCACAATGTTGGGACAAAATGGAGTGATGATCACACTGTTGTTAGGACAGAATGGGCAAAGGTCACACTGTTGGGACAGAATGGAGAGATGATCGCACTGTTGTTGGGACAGAATGGATAGAGGTCACACTGTTGGGACAGAATGGAGAGATTATCACACTGTTGTTGGGACAGAATGGGCAGAGGTAACAGTGTTGGGACAGAATGGAGAGATGATCATACTGTTGGGACAGAATGGAGAGATGATCACACTGTTGTTGGGAGAGAATGGATAGAGGTCACACTGTTGGGACAGAATGGAGAGATGATCACACTGTTGTTGGGACAGAATGGGCAGAGGTCACACTGTTGGGACAGAATGGAGAGATGATCACACTGTTGTTGGGACAGAATGGGCAGAGGTCACACTGTTGGGACAGAATGGAGAGATGATCACACTGTTGTTGGGACAGAATGGAGAGATGATCACACTGTTGTTGGGACAGAATGGAGAGATGATCACACTGTTGTTGAGACAGAATGGACAGAGGTCACACTGTTGGGACAAAACGGAGAGATGATCACACTGTTGTTAGGACAGAATGGGCAAAGGTCACACTGTTGGGACAGAATGGAGAGATGATCACACTGTTGTTGGGACAGAATGGATAGAGGTCAGACTGTTGGGACTGAATGGAGAGATGATCACACTGTTGTTGGGACAGATTGGAGAGATGACCAAATGTTGTTGGAACAGAATGGAGAGATGATTACACTGTTGTTGGGACAGTACGGAGAGATGATCATACTGTTTTTGGGACAGAATGGAGAGATGATCACACTGTTGTTGGGACAGAATGAGGGGAAGATAACAGTGTTGTTGGGACAGAATGGAGAAAGATCACACTGTTGTTGGGACAGAATGGAGAGATGATCACACTGTTGGGACAGAATGGAGAGAAGATCACTCTGTTGTTGGGACAGAATGGAGAGATGACCACACTGCTGTTGAGACAGAATTGGGAGATGATCACACTGTTGTTGGGACAGAATGGAGGGAAGATCACACTGTAGTTGGGACAGAATGGAGAGAAGATCACACTGTTGGTGGGACAGAATGGAGAGATGATCACACTGTTGGGACAGACTGAAGAGAAGATCACACTGTTGTTGGGACAGAACTGAGAGATGGTCATACTGTTGTTGGGACAGTACGGTCAGAAGATCACAGTGTTGTTGGGACAGTACGGAGAGATGATCACACTGTTGTTGGGACAGAATGGGCAGAGGTCACACTGTTGGGACAGAATGGAGAGATGATCACACTGTTGTTGGGACAGAATGGAGAGATGATTACACTGTGGTTGGGACAGAATGGACAGAGGTCACACTGTTGGGACTAAACGGAGAGATGATCACACTGTTGTTAGGACATAATGGGCAAAGGTCACACTGTTGGGACAGAATGGAGAGATGATCACACTGTTGTTGGGACAGAATGGATAGAGGTCACACTGTTGGGACAGAATGGAGAGATGATCACACTGTTGTTGGGACAGAATGGGCAGAGGTCACACTGTTGGGACAGAATGGAGAGATGATCACACTGTTGTTGGGACAGAATGGGCAGCGGTCACACTGTTGGGACAGGATGGAGAGATGATCACACTGTTGTTGGGACAGAATGGAGAGATGATCACACTGTTGTTGAGACAGAATGGACAGAGGTCACACTGTTGGGACAAAACGGAGAGATGATCACACTGTTGTCAGGACAGAATGGGCAAAGGTCACACTGTTGGGACAGAATGGAGAGATGATCACACTGTTGTTGGGACAGAATGGATAGAGGTCACACTGTTGGGACAGAATTGAGAGATGATCACACTGCTGTTGGGACAGAATGGGCAGAGGTCACACTGTTGGGACAGAATGGAGAGATGATCACGTTGTTGGGACAGAATGGAGAGATGATCACACTGTTTTTGGGACAGAATGGACAGAGGTCACACTGTTGGAACAGAATGGAGAGATGATCACACTGTTGTTGGGACAGTACGGAGAGATGATCACACTGTTTTTGGGACAGAATGGAGAGATGATCACACTGTTGTTGGGACAGAATGGGCAGAGGTCACACTGTTGGGACAGAATTGAGAGATGATCACACTGCTGTTGGGACAGAATGGGCAGAGGTCACACTGTTGGGACAGAATGGAGAGATGATCACACTGTTGTTGGGACAGAATGGAGAGATGATCACACTGTTGTTGGGACAGAATGGACAGAGGTCACACTGTTGGGACAAAACGGAGAGATGATCACACTGTTGTTAGGACAGAATGGGCAAAGGTCACACTGTTGGGACAGAATGGAGAGATGATCACACTGTTGTTGGGACAGAATGGAGAGATAACCAAACTTTTATTGGAACAGAATGGAGAGATTATCACACTGTTGTTGGGACAGAATGGACAGAGGTCACACTGTTGGGACAGAATGGAGAGATGATCACGTTGTTGGGACAGAATGGAGAGATGATCACACTGTTGTTGGGACAGAATGGACAGAGGTCACACTGTTGGGACAAAACGGAGAGATGATCACACTGTTGTTGGGACAGAATGGGCAGAGGTCACACTGTTTGGACAGAATGGAGAGATGATCACACTGTTGCTGGGACAGAATGGATAGAGGTCACACTGTTGGGACAGAATGGAAAGATGATCACACTGTTGTTGGGACAGAATGGAGAGATGACCAAATGTTGTTGGAACAGAATGGAGAGATGATTACACTGTTGTTGGGACAGTACGGAGAGATGATCATACTGTTTTTGGGACAGAATGGAGAGATGACCACACTTTTGGGACAGAATGGAGAGATGACCACACTGTTGTTGGGACAGAATGGAAAGATGATCACATTGTTGTTGGGACAGAATGGAGAGATGATCACACTGTTGTTGGGAAGGAATGGAGAGATGATCACACTATTGTTGGGAAGGAATAGAGAGATGTTCACACTGTTGGGACAGAATGAAGAGAAGATCACACTGTTGTTGGGACAGAATGGAGAGATGGTCATACTATTGTTGGGACAGTACGGTGAGAAGATCATAGTGTTATTGGGACAGTAAGGAGAGATGACCACACTGCTGTTGGGACAGAATAGAAAGATGACCACACTTTTGTTGGGACAGAATGGAGAGATGAACACACTTTTGTTGGAGCAGAATGGAGAGATATCACACTGTTGGGACAGAATGGACAGAGGTCACATTGTTGGGACAGAATGGAGAGATGATCACACTGTTGTTGGGACAGTTCGGAGAGATGATCACACTGTTGTTGGGACAGAATGGAGAGATGATCACACTGTTGTTGGGACAGAATGGAGAGATGATCAAATGTTGTTGGGACAGAATGGGGAGATGATCACAATGTTGTTGGGACAGTACGGAGAGATGGTCATACTGTTGTTGGGACAGAATGGAGAGATGATCACACTTGGTGGGACATAATGGAGAGATGTTCACACTGTTGTTGGGACAGAATGGAGAGATAACCAAACTTTTATTGGAACAGAATGGAGAGATTATCACACTGTTGTTGGGACAGAATGGATAGAGGTCAGACTGTTGGGACAGAATGGAGAGATGGCCTTAGTGAAAGCAAGATCTACCCACTAAATCGTTTAGAGAAAAAACAACTCAGATTGTACTTCCAATTTGAGGCCTTTTATTTGGGCTAATTGTATTTGAATTGCATAAAATGCTTTTGCCAAACTTTCAAATTAATTCAACCAAGAAAACACTGTAACTAGCATATCAAACGGGCCATAGCTGTCTTTCTTTAAGAATATTACAATACTTCATACCTTTTGCAGTAACTTCTACTTTCAAAAAGGACCACTCGACAACTTCATGTCCAAAGGATCAACTTTATCTAGGGCGGCAAAACCAATGCGGAGGAGGGGCTTATACATGCGCAGAAAAGACCGGAAGTAAAACCCCACAACCCTGGAAACAACCTCTGTTTACAAACAGCTTTCCGTAGTGGGAATATTGCTATATGAGTTAGATGTGGCCCTTGTGGCTACGGGGGGAGTTAGATATGGCCCTTGTGGCTACGGGGGTCAGGGGGTATGGAGGGAAGTCTGGGGCGGGGTTCTGAGTTGGATGATCAGCCATGATCATAATAAATGGTGGTGCAGGCTCGAAGGGCCGAATGGCCTACTCCTGCACCTATTTTCTATGTTTCTATGATCACGTTGTTTGGACAGAATGGACAGAGGTCACACTGTTGGGACAGAATGGAGAGGTGATCACACTGTTAGGACAGAATGGAGAGATGATCACACTGTTGTTGGGACAGAATGGATAGATGATCACACTGTTTTTGGGACAGAATGGACAGAGGTCACACTGTTGGAGCAGAATGGAGAGATGATCACACTGTTGTTGGGACAGAATGGGCAGAGGTCACACTGTTGGGACAGAATGGAGAGATGATCACACTGTTGTTGGGACAGAATGGAGAGATGACCAAATGTTGTTGGAACAGAATGGAGGGATGATCACACTGTTGTTGGGACAGTACGGAGAGATGATCACACTGTTGTTGGGACATTACTGAGAGATGGTCATACTGTTGTTGGGACAGAATGGAGATATGATCACACTGTTGTTGGGACAGAATGGAGGGAAGATCACACTGTTGTTAGGACATAATGGAGAAAGATCACACTGTTGTTGGGACAGAATGGAGAGATGATCACACTGTTGGGACAGAATAGAGAGAAGATCACTCTGTTGTTGGGACAGAATGGAGAGATGACCACACTGTTGGGACAGAATGGAGAGATGATCACACTGTTCTTGGGACAGAATGGGCAGAGGTCACAGTGTTGGGACAGAATGGAGAGATGATCACACTGTTGGGACAGAATGGAGATATGATCACACTGTTGGGACAGAATGGAGAGATGATCACACTGTTGTTGGGACAGAATGGGCAGAGGTCACACCGTTGGGACAGAATGGAGAGATGATCACACTGTTGTTGGGACAGTACGGAGAGATGATCACACTGTTGTTGGGACAGCATGGAGAGATGGTCATACTGTTGTTGGGACAGAATGGAGAGATGGTCATACTGTTGTTGGGACAGAATGGAGAGATGACCACACTGTTGTTAGGACAGAATGGGGAGATGATCACACTGTTGGTGGGACAGAATGGAGAGATGATCACACTGTTGGGACAGAATGAAGAGAAGATCAGACTGTTGTTGGGACAGAAAGGAGAGATGTCCACACTGTTGTTAGGACAGAATGGGGAGATGATCACACTGTTGTTGGGACAGAATGGAGGGAAGATCACACTGTCGTTGGGACAGAATGGAGAGAAGATTACACTGTTGTTGGGACAGAATGGATAGAGGACACACTGTTGGGACAGAATGGAGAGATGATCACACTGTTGTTGGGACAGAATGGAGAGATGATCACACTGTTTTTGGGACAGAATGGACAGAGGTCACACTGTTGGAGCAGAATGGAGAGATGATCACACTGTTGTTGGGACAGAATGGGCAGAGGTCACACTGTTGGGACAGAATGGAGAGATGATCACACTGTTGTTGGGACAGAATGGAGAGATGACCAAATGTTGTTGGAACATAATGGAGAGATGATCACACTGTTGTTGGGACAGTATGGAGAGATGATCACACTGTTGTTGGGACATTACTGAGAGATGGTCATACTGTTGTTGGGACAGAATGGAGAGATGATCACACTGTTGTTGGGACAGAATGGAGGGAAGGTCACACTGTTGTTAGGATATAATGGAGAAAGATCACACTGTTGTTGGGACAGAATGGAGAGATGATCACACTGTTGGGACAGAATAGAGAGAAGATCACTCTGTTGTTGGGACAGAATGGAGAGATGACCACACTGTTTTTGGGACAGAATGGACAGAGGTCACACTGTTGGAGCAGAATGGAGAGATGATCACACTGTTGTTGGGACAGAATGGGCAGAGGTCACACTGTTGGGACAGAATGGAGAGATGATCACACTGTTGTTGGGACAGAATGGAGAGATGACCAAATGTTGTTGGAACAGAATGGAGAGATGATCACACTGTTGTTGGGACAGTACGGAGAGATGATCACACTGTTGTTGGGACATTACTGAGAGATGGTCATACTGTTGTTGGGACAGAATGGAGAGATGATCACACTGTTGTTGGGACAGAATGGAGGGAAGATCACACTGTTGTTAGGACATAATGGAGAAAGATCACACTGTTGTTGGGACAGAATGGAGAGATGATCACACTGTTGGGACAGAATAGAGAGAAGATCACTCTGTTGTTGGGACAGAATGGAGAGATGACCACACTGCTGTTCGGACAGAATGGGGAGATGATCACACTGCTGTTCTGACAGAATGGGGAGATGATCACACTGTTGTTGGGACAGAATGAAGAGAAGATCACACTGTTGTTGGGACAGAATGGATAGAGGTCACACTGTTGGGACAGAATTGAGAGATGATCACACTGTTTTTGGGACAGAATGGGCAGAGGTCACACCGTTGGGACCGAATGGAGAGATGATCACACTGTTGTTGGGACAGAATGGAGAAATGATCACACTTTTGTTGGGACAGAATGGGGAGATGATCACACTGTTGTTGGGACAGAATGGAGACATGACCACACTGTTGTTGGGATAGAATGGGGAGATGATCACACTGTTGTTGGGACAGAATGGAGAGATGATTACACTGTTGTTGGGACAGAATGCTCAGAGGTCACACTGTTGGGACAGAATGGAGAGATGATCACACGGTTGTTGGGACAGAATGGAGAGATGATCACACTGTTTTTGGGACAGAATGGACGGAGTTCACACTGTTGGAGCAGAAAGGAGAGATGATCACACTGTTGTTGGGACAGAATGGGCAGAGGTCACACTGTTGGGTCAGAATGGAGAGATGATCACACTGTTTTTGGGACAGAATGGACAGAGGTCACACTGTTGGAACAGAATGGAGAGATGATCACACTGTTGTTGGGACAGTACGGAGAGATGATCACACTGTTGTTGGGACAGAATGGAGAGATGATCACACTGTTGTTGGGACAGAATGGGCAGAGGTCACACTGTTGGGACAGAATTGAGAGATGATCACACTGCTGTTGGGACAGAATGGGCAGAGGTCACACTGTTGGGACAGAATGGAGAGATGATCACACTGTTGTTGGGACAGAATGGAGAGATGATCACACTGTTGTTGGGACAGAATGGACAGAGGTCACACTGTTGGGACAAAACGGAGAGATGATCACACTGTTGTTAGGACAGAATGGGCAAAGGTCACACTGTTGGGACAGAATGGAGAGATGATCACACTGTTGTTGGGACAGAATGGAGAGATAACCAAACTTTTATTGGAACAGAATGGAGAGATTATCACACTGTTGTTGGGACAGAATGGACAGAGGTCACACTGTTGGGACAGAATGGAGAGATGATCACGTTGTTGGGACAGAATGGAGAGATGATCACACTGTTGTTGGGACAGAATGGACAGAGGTCACACTGTTGGGACAAAACGGAGAGATGATCACACTGTTGTTGGGACAGAATGGGCAGAGGTCACACTGTTTGGACAGAATGGAGAGATGATCACACTGTTGCTGGGACAGAATGGATAGAGGTCACACTGTTGGGACAGAATGGAAAGATGATCACACTGTTGTTGGGACAGAATGGAGAGATGACCAAATGTTGTTGGAACAGAATGGAGAGATGATTACACTGTTGTTGGGACAGTACGGAGAGATGATCATACTGTTTTTGGGACAGAATGGAGAGATGACCACACTTTTGGGACAGAATGGAGAGATGACCACACTGTTGTTGGGACAGAATGGAAAGATGATCACATTGTTGTTGGGACAGAATGGAGAGATGATCACACTGTTGTTGGGAAGGAATGGAGAGATGATCACACTATTGTTGGGAAGGAATAGAGAGATGTTCACACTGTTGGGACAGAATGAAGAGAAGATCACACTGTTGTTGGGACAGAATGGAGAGATGGTCATACTATTGTTGGGACAGTACGGTGAGAAGATCATAGTGTTATTGGGACAGTAAGGAGAGATGACCACACTGCTGTTGGGACAGAATAGAAAGATGACCACACTTTTGTTGGGACAGAATGGAGAGATGAACACACTTTTGTTGGAGCAGAATGGAGAGATATCACACTGTTGGGACAGAATGGACAGAGGTCACATTGTTGGGACAGAATGGAGAGATGATCACACTGTTGTTGGGACAGAATGGAGAGATGATCACACTGTTGTTGGGACAGAATGGAGAGATGATCAAATGTTGTTGGGACAGAATGGGGAGATGATCACAATGTTGTTGGGACAGTACGGAGAGATGGTCATACTGTTGTTGGGACAGAATGGAGAGATGATCACACTTGGTGGGACATAATGGAGAGATGTTCACACTGTTGTTGGGACAGAACGGAGAGATAACCAAACTTTTATTGGAACAGAATGGAGAGATTATCACACTGTTGTTGGGACAGAATGGATAGAGGTCAGACTGTTGGGACAGAATGGAGAGATGGCCTTAGTGAAAGCAAGATCTACCCACTAAATCGTTTAGAGAAAAAACAACTCAGATTGTACTTCCAATTTGAGGCCTTTTATTTGGGCTAATTGTATTTGAATTGCATAAAATGCTTTTGCCAAACTTTCAAATTAATTCAACCAAGAAAACACTGTAACTAGCATATCAAACGGGCCATAGCTGTCTTTCTTTAAGAATATTACAATACTTCATACCTTTTGCAGTAACTTCTACTTTCAAAAAGGACCACTCGACAACTTCATGTCCAAAGGATCAACTTTATCTAGGGCGGCAAAACCAATGCGGAGGAGGGGCTTATACATGCGCAGAAAAGACCGGAAGTAAAACCCCACAACCCTGGAAACAACCTCTGTTTACAAACAGCTTTCCGTAGTGGGAATATTGCTATATGAGTTAGATGTGGCCCTTGTGGCTACGGGGGGAGTTAGATATGGCCCTTGTGGCTACGGGGGTCAGGGGGTATGGAGGGAAGTCTGGGGCGGGGTTCTGAGTTGGATGATCAGCCATGATCATAATAAATGGTGGTGCAGGCTCGAAGGGCCGAATGGCCTACTCCTGCACCTATTTTCTATGTTTCTATGATCACGTTGTTTGGACAGAATGGACAGAGGTCACACTGTTGGGACAGAATGGAGAGGTGATCACACTGTTAGGACAGAATGGAGAGATGATCACACTGTTGTTGGGACAGAATGGATAGATGATCACACTGTTTTTGGGACAGAATGGACAGAGGTCACACTGTTGGAGCAGAATGGAGAGATGATCACACTGTTGTTGGGACAGAATGGGCAGAGGTCACACTGTTGGGACAGAATGGAGAGATGATCACACTGTTGTTGGGACAGAATGGAGAGATGACCAAATGTTGTTGGAACAGAATGGAGGGATGATCACACTGTTGTTGGGACAGTACGGAGAGATGATCACACTGTTGTTGGGACATTACTGAGAGATGGTCATACTGTTGTTGGGACAGAATGGAGATATGATCACACTGTTGTTGGGACAGAATGGAGGGAAGATCACACTGTTGTTAGGACATAATGGAGAAAGATCACACTGTTGTTGGGACAGAATGGAGAGATGATCACACTGTTGGGACAGAATAGAGAGAAGATCACTCTGTTGTTGGGACAGAATGGAGAGATGACCACACTGTTGGGACAGAATGGAGGGAAGATCACACTGTCGTTGGGACAGAATGGAGAGAAGATTACACTGTTGTTGGGACAGAATGGATAGAGGACACACTGTTGGGACAGAATGGAGAGATGATCACACTGTTGTTGGGACAGAATGGAGAGATGATCACACTGTTTTTGGGACAGAATGGACAGAGGTCACACTGTTGGAGCAGAATGGAGAGATGATCACACTGTTGTTGGGACAGAATGGGCAGAGGTCACACTGTTGGGACAGAATGGAGAGATGATCACACTGTTGTTGGGACAGAATGGATAGAGGTCACACTGTTGGACAGAATGGAGAGATGATCACACTGTTGTTGGGACAGAATGGGCAGAGGTCACAGTGTTGGGACAGAATGGAGAGATGATCACACTGTTGGGACAGAATGGAGAGATGATCACACTGTTGTTGGGACAGAATGTAGAGATGATCACACTGTTGTTGGGACAGAATGGGCAGAGGTCACAGTGTTGGGACAGAATGGAGAGATGATCGCACTGTTGTTGGGACAGAATGGATAGAGGTCACACTGTTGGGACAGAATGGAGAGATGATCACACTGTTGTTAGGACAGAATGGGCAAAGGTCACACTGTTGGGACAGAATGGAGAGATGATCGCTCTGTTGTTGGGACAGAATGGATAGAGGTCACACTGTTGGGACAGAATGGAGAGATTATCACACTGTTGTTGGGACAGAATGGGCTGAGGTAACAGTGTTGGGACAGAATGGAGAGATGATCATACTGTTGGGACAGAATGGAGAGATGATCACACTGTTGGGAGAGAATGGGCAGAGGTCACACCGTTGGGACATAATGGAGAGATGATCACACTGTTGTTGGGACAGTACGGGGAGATGGTCATACTGTTGGGACAGAATGGAGAGATGACCACACTGTTGTTGGGACAGAATGGAGAGATAACCAAACTTTTATTGGAACAGAATGGAGAGATTATCACACTGTTGTTGGGACAGAATGGACAGAGGTCACACTGTTGGGACAGAATGGAGAGATGATCACGTTGTTGGGACAGAATGGAGAGATGATCACACTGTTGTTGGGACAGAATGGATAGAGGTCACACTGTTGGGACAAAACGGAGAGATGATCACACTGTTGTTGGGACAGAATGGGCAGAGGTCACACTGTTTGGACAGAATGGAGAGATGATCACACTGTTGTTGGGACAGAATGGATAGAGGTCACACTGTTGGACAGAATGGAGAGATGATCACACTGTTGTTGGGACAGAATGGGCAGAGGTCACAGTGTTGGGACAGAATGGAGAGATGATCACACTGTTGGGACAGAATGGAGAGATGATCACACTGTTGTTGGGACAGAATGTAGAGATGATCACACTGTTGTTGGGACAGAATGGGCAGAGGTCACAGTGTTGGGACAGAATGGAGAGATGATCACACTGTTGGGACAGAATGGAGAGATGATCACACTGTTGTTGGGACAGAATCGGCTGAGGTCACACTGTTGTTGGGACAGTACGGAGAGATGATCACACTGTTGTTGGGACAGTATGGAGAGATGACCACACTGCTGTTGAGAGAGAATTGGGAGATGATCACACTGTTGTTGGGACAGAATGCAGGGAAGATCACACTGTAGTTGGGAAAGAATGGAGAGAAGATCACACTGTTGGTGGGACAGAATGGAGAGATGATCACACTGTTGGGACAGACTGAAGAGAAGATCACACTGTTGTTGGGACTGAACTGAGAGATGGTCATCTTGTTGTTGGGACAGTACGGTGAGAAGATCACAGTGTTGTTGGGACAGTACGGAGAGATGACTACACTGTTATTGGGACAGAATGGAGAGATTACCACACTGTTGTTGGGACAGAATGGAGAGATGATCACACTGTTGTTGGGACAGAATGGGCAGAGGTCACACTGTTGGGACAGAATGGAGAGATGATCACACTGTTGTTGGGACAAAATGGAGAGATGATCACAATGTTGTTGTGACAGAATGGAGAGATGATCACACTCTTGTTGAGTCAGAATGGACAGAGGTCACACTGTTGGGAGAAAACGGAGAGATGATCACACTGTTGTTAGGACAGAATGGGCAAAGGTCACACTGCTGGGACAGAATGGAGAGATGATCACACTGTTGTTGGGACAGAATGGATAGAGGTCACACTGTTGGGACAGAATGGAGAGATGATCACACTGTTGTTGGGACAGAATGGGCAGTGGTCACACTGTTGGGACAGAATGGAGAGATGATCACACTGTTGTTGGGACAGAATGGGCAGAGGTCACACTGTTGGGACAGAATGGAGAGATGATCACACTGTTGTTGGGACAGAATGGAGAGATGATCACACTGTTGTTGGGACAGAATGGAGAGATGATCACACTCTTGTTGAGACAGAATGGACAGAGGTCACACTGTTGGGACAAAACGGAGAGATGATCACACTGTTGTTAGGACAGAATGGGCAAAGGTCACACTGTTGGGACAGAATGGAGAGATGATCACACTGTTGTTGGGACAGAATGGATA
Organism: Mobula birostris; assembly: GCF_030028105.1. Classification (NCBI taxonomy): domain Eukaryota; kingdom Metazoa; phylum Chordata; class Chondrichthyes; order Myliobatiformes; family Myliobatidae; genus Mobula; species Mobula birostris. The sequence continues at coordinate 99,620,420 of NC_092374.1, forward strand.
GAGGTCACACTGTTGGGACAGAATGGAGAGATGATCACACTGTTGTTGGGACAGAATGGGCAGAGGTCACACTGTTGGGACAGAATGGAGAGATGATCAGACTGTTGTTGGGACAGAATGGAGAGATGATCACACTGTTGTTGGGACAGAATGGACAGAGGTCACAATGTTGGGACAAAATGGAGTGATGATCACACTGTTGTTAGGACAGAATGGGCAAAGGTCACACTGTTGGGACAGAATGGAGAGATGATCGCACTGTTGTTGGGACAGAATGGATAGAGGTCACACTGTTGGGACAGAATGGAGAGATTATCACACTGTTGTTGGGACAGAATGGGCAGAGGTAACAGTGTTGGGACAGAATGGAGAGATGATCATACTGTTGGGACAGAATGGAGAGATGATCACACTGTTGTTGGGAGAGAATGGATAGAGGTCACACTGTTGGGACAGAATGGAGAGATGATCACACTGTTGTTGGGACAGAATGGGCAGAGGTCACACTGTTGGGACAGAATGGAGAGATGATCACACTGTTGTTGGGACAGAATGGGCAGAGGTCACACTGTTGGGACAGAATGGAGAGATGATCACACTGTTGTTGGGACAGAATGGAGAGATGATCACACTGTTGTTGGGACAGAATGGAGAGATGATCACACTGTTGTTGAGACAGAATGGACAGAGGTCACACTGTTGGGACAAAACGGAGAGATGATCACACTGTTGTTAGGACAGAATGGGCAAAGGTCACACTGTTGGGACAGAATGGAGAGATGATCACACTGTTGTTGGGACAGAATGGATAGAGGTCAGACTGTTGGGACTGAATGGAGAGATGATCACACTGTTGTTGGGACAGATTGGAGAGATGACCAAATGTTGTTGGAACAGAATGGAGAGATGATTACACTGTTGTTGGGACAGTACGGAGAGATGATCATACTGTTTTTGGGACAGAATGGAGAGATGATCACACTGTTGTTGGGACAGAATGAGGGGAAGATAACAGTGTTGTTGGGACAGAATGGAGAAAGATCACACTGTTGTTGGGACAGAATGGAGATATGATCACACTGTTGGGACAGAATGGAGAGAAGATCACTCTGTTGTTGGGACAGAATGGAGAGATGACCACACTGCTGTTGAGACAGAATTGGGAGATGATCACACTGTTGTTGGGACAGAATGGAGGGAAGATCACACTGTAGTTGGGACAGAATGGAGAGAAGATCACACTGTTGGTGGGACAGAATGGAGAGATGATCACACTGTTGGGACAGACTGAAGAGAAGATCACACTGTTGTTGGGACAGAACTGAGAGATGGTCATACTGTTGTTGGGACAGTACGGTCAGAAGATCACAGTGTTGTTGGGACAGTACGGAGAGATGATCACACTGTTGTTGGGACAGAATGGGCAGAGGTCACACTGTTGGGACAGAATGGAGAGATGATCACACTGTTGTTGGGACAGAATGGAGAGATGATTACACTGTGGTTGGGACAGAATGGACAGAGGTCACACTGTTGGGACTAAACGGAGAGATGATCACACTGTTGTTAGGACATAATGGGCAAAGGTCACACTGTTGGGACAGAATGGAGAGATGATCACACTGTTGTTGGGACAGAATGGATAGAGGTCACACTGTTGGGACAGAATGGAGAGATGATCACACTGTTGTTGGGACAGAATGGGCAGAGGTCACACTGTTGGGACAGAATGGAGAGATGATCACACTGTTGTTGGGACAGAATGGGCAGCGGTCACACTGTTGGGACAGGATGGAGAGATGATCACACTGTTGTTGGGACAGAATGGAGAGATGATCACACTGTTGTTGAGACAGAATGGACAGAGGTCACACTGTTGGGACAAAACGGAGAGATGATCACACTGTTGTCAGGACAGAATGGGCAAAGGTCACACTGTTGGGACAGAATGGAGAGATGATCACACTGTTGTTGGGACAGAATGGATAGAGGTCACACTGTTGGGACAGAATTGAGAGATGATCACACTGCTGTTGGGACAGAATGGGCAGAGGTCACACTGTTGGGACAGAATGGAGAGATGATCACGTTGTTGGGACAGAATGGAGAGATGATCACACTGTTTTTGGGACAGAATGGACAGAGGTCACACTGTTGGAACAGAATGGAGAGATGATCACACTGTTGTTGGGACAGTACGGAGAGATGATCACACTGTTTTTGGGACAGAATGGAGAGATGATCACACTGTTGTTGGGACAGAATGGGCAGAGGTCACACTGTTGGGACAGAATTGAGAGATGATCACACTGCTGTTGGGACAGAATGGGCAGAGGTCACACTGTTGGGACAGAATGGAGAGATGATCACACTGTTGTTGGGACAGAATGGAGAGATGATCACACTGTTGTTGGGACAGAATGGACAGAGGTCACACTGTTGGGACAAAACGGAGAGATGATCACACTGTTGTTAGGACAGAATGGGCAAAGGTCACACTGTTGGGACAGAATGGAGAGATGATCACACTGTTGTTGGGACAGAATGGAGAGATAACCAAACTTTTATTGGAACAGAATGGAGAGATTATCACACTGTTGTTGGGACAGAATGGACAGAGGTCACACTGTTGGGACAGAATGGAGAGATGATCACGTTGTTGGGACAGAATGGAGAGATGATCACACTGTTGTTGGGACAGAATGGACAGAGGTCACACTGTTGGGACAAAACGGAGAGATGATCACACTGTTGTTGGGACAGAATGGGCAGAGGTCACACTGTTTGGACAGAATGGAGAGATGATCACACTGTTGCTGGGACAGAATGGATAGAGGTCACACTGTTGGGACAGAATGGAAAGATGATCACACTGTTGTTGGGACAGAATGGAGAGATGACCAAATGTTGTTGGAACAGAATGGAGAGATGATTACACTGTTGTTGGGACAGTACGGAGAGATGATCATACTGTTTTTGGGACAGAATGGAGAGATGACCACACTTTTGGGACAGAATGGAGAGATGACCACACTGTTGTTGGGACAGAATGGAAAGATGATCACATTGTTGTTGGGACAGAATGGAGAGATGATCACACTGTTGTTGGGAAGGAATGGAGAGATGATCACACTATTGTTGGGAAGGAATAGAGAGATGTTCACACTGTTGGGACAGAATGAAGAGAAGATCACACTGTTGTTGGGACAGAATGGAGAGATGGTCATACTATTGTTGGGACAGTACGGTGAGAAGATCATAGTGTTATTGGGACAGTAAGGAGAGATGACCACACTGCTGTTGGGACAGAATAGAAAGATGACCACACTTTTGTTGGGACAGAATGGAGAGATGAACACACTTTTGTTGGAGCAGAATGGAGAGATATCACACTGTTGGGACAGAATGGACAGAGGTCACATTGTTGGGACAGAATGGAGAGATGATCACACTGTTGTTGGGACAGTTCGGAGAGATGATCACACTGTTGTTGGGACAGAATGGAGAGATGATCACACTGTTGTTGGGACAGAATGGAGAGATGATCAAATGTTGTTGGGACAGAATGGGGAGATGATCACAATGTTGTTGGGACAGTACGGAGAGATGGTCATACTGTTGTTGGGACAGAATGGAGAGATGATCACACTTGGTGGGACATAATGGAGAGATGTTCACACTGTTGTTGGGACAGAATGGAGAGATAACCAAACTTTTATTGGAACAGAATGGAGAGATTATCACACTGTTGTTGGGACAGAATGGATAGAGGTCAGACTGTTGGGACAGAATGGAGAGATGGCCTTAGTGAAAGCAAGATCTACCCACTAAATCGTTTAGAGAAAAAACAACTCAGATTGTACTTCCAATTTGAGGCCTTTTATTTGGGCTAATTGTATTTGAATTGCATAAAATGCTTTTGCCAAACTTTCAAATTAATTCAACCAAGAAAACACTGTAACTAGCATATCAAACGGGCCATAGCTGTCTTTCTTTAAGAATATTACAATACTTCATACCTTTTGCAGTAACTTCTACTTTCAAAAAGGACCACTCGACAACTTCATGTCCAAAGGATCAACTTTATCTAGGGCGGCAAAACCAATGCGGAGGAGGGGCTTATACATGCGCAGAAAAGACCGGAAGTAAAACCCCACAACCCTGGAAACAACCTCTGTTTACAAACAGCTTTCCGTAGTGGGAATATTGCTATATGAGTTAGATGTGGCCCTTGTGGCTACGGGGGGAGTTAGATATGGCCCTTGTGGCTACGGGGGTCAGGGGGTATGGAGGGAAGTCTGGGGCGGGGTTCTGAGTTGGATGATCAGCCATGATCATAATAAATGGTGGTGCAGGCTCGAAGGGCCGAATGGCCTACTCCTGCACCTATTTTCTATGTTTCTATGATCACGTTGTTTGGACAGAATGGACAGAGGTCACACTGTTGGGACAGAATGGAGAGGTGATCACACTGTTAGGACAGAATGGAGAGATGATCACACTGTTGTTGGGACAGAATGGATAGATGATCACACTGTTTTTGGGACAGAATGGACAGAGGTCACACTGTTGGAGCAGAATGGAGAGATGATCACACTGTTGTTGGGACAGAATGGGCAGAGGTCACACTGTTGGGACAGAATGGAGAGATGATCACACTGTTGTTGGGACAGAATGGAGAGATGACCAAATGTTGTTGGAACAGAATGGAGGGATGATCACACTGTTGTTGGGACAGTACGGAGAGATGATCACACTGTTGTTGGGACATTACTGAGAGATGGTCATACTGTTGTTGGGACAGAATGGAGATATGATCACACTGTTGTTGGGACAGAATGGAGGGAAGATCACACTGTTGTTAGGACATAATGGAGAAAGATCACACTGTTGTTGGGACAGAATGGAGAGATGATCACACTGTTGGGACAGAATAGAGAGAAGATCACTCTGTTGTTGGGACAGAATGGAGAGATGACCACACTGTTGGGACAGAATGGAGAGATGATCACACTGTTCTTGGGACAGAATGGGCAGAGGTCACAGTGTTGGGACAGAATGGAGAGATGATCACACTGTTGGGACAGAATGGAGATATGATCACACTGTTGGGACAGAATGGAGAGATGATCACACTGTTGTTGGGACAGAATGGGCAGAGGTCACACCGTTGGGACAGAATGGAGAGATGATCACACTGTTGTTGGGACAGTACGGAGAGATGATCACACTGTTGTTGGGACAGCATGGAGAGATGGTCATACTGTTGTTGGGACAGAATGGAGAGATGGTCATACTGTTGTTGGGACAGAATGGAGAGATGACCACACTGTTGTTAGGACAGAATGGGGAGATGATCACACTGTTGGTGGGACAGAATGGAGAGATGATCACACTGTTGGGACAGAATGAAGAGAAGATCAGACTGTTGTTGGGACAGAAAGGAGAGATGTCCACACTGTTGTTAGGACAGAATGGGGAGATGATCACACTGTTGTTGGGACAGAATGGAGGGAAGATCACACTGTCGTTGGGACAGAATGGAGAGAAGATTACACTGTTGTTGGGACAGAATGGATAGAGGACACACTGTTGGGACAGAATGGAGAGATGATCACACTGTTGTTGGGACAGAATGGAGAGATGATCACACTGTTTTTGGGACAGAATGGACAGAGGTCACACTGTTGGAGCAGAATGGAGAGATGATCACACTGTTGTTGGGACAGAATGGGCAGAGGTCACACTGTTGGGACAGAATGGAGAGATGATCACACTGTTGTTGGGACAGAATGGAGAGATGACCAAATGTTGTTGGAACATAATGGAGAGATGATCACACTGTTGTTGGGACAGTATGGAGAGATGATCACACTGTTGTTGGGACATTACTGAGAGATGGTCATACTGTTGTTGGGACAGAATGGAGAGATGATCACACTGTTGTTGGGACAGAATGGAGGGAAGGTCACACTGTTGTTAGGATATAATGGAGAAAGATCACACTGTTGTTGGGACAGAATGGAGAGATGATCACACTGTTGGGACAGAATAGAGAGAAGATCACTCTGTTGTTGGGACAGAATGGAGAGATGACCACACTGTTTTTGGGACAGAATGGACAGAGGTCACACTGTTGGAGCAGAATGGAGAGATGATCACACTGTTGTTGGGACAGAATGGGCAGAGGTCACACTGTTGGGACAGAATGGAGAGATGATCACACTGTTGTTGGGACAGAATGGAGAGATGACCAAATGTTGTTGGAACAGAATGGAGAGATGATCACACTGTTGTTGGGACAGTACGGAGAGATGATCACACTGTTGTTGGGACATTACTGAGAGATGGTCATACTGTTGTTGGGACAGAATGGAGAGATGATCACACTGTTGTTGGGACAGAATGGAGGGAAGATCACACTGTTGTTAGGACATAATGGAGAAAGATCACACTGTTGTTGGGACAGAATGGAGAGATGATCACACTGTTGGGACAGAATAGAGAGAAGATCACTCTGTTGTTGGGACAGAATGGAGAGATGACCACACTGCTGTTCGGACAGAATGGGGAGATGATCACACTGCTGTTCTGACAGAATGGGGAGATGATCACACTGTTGTTGGGACAGAATGAAGAGAAGATCACACTGTTGTTGGGACAGAATGGATAGAGGTCACACTGTTGGGACAGAATTGAGAGATGATCACACTGTTTTTGGGACAGAATGGGCAGAGGTCACACCGTTGGGACCGAATGGAGAGATGATCACACTGTTGTTGGGACAGAATGGAGAAATGATCACACTTTTGTTGGGACAGAATGGGGAGATGATCACACTGTTGTTGGGACAGAATGGAGACATGACCACACTGTTGTTGGGATAGAATGGGGAGATGATCACACTGTTGTTGGGACAGAATGGAGAGATGATTACACTGTTGTTGGGACAGAATGCTCAGAGGTCACACTGTTGGGACAGAATGGAGAGATGATCACACGGTTGTTGGGACAGAATGGAGAGATGATCACACTGTTTTTGGGACAGAATGGACGGAGTTCACACTGTTGGAGCAGAAAGGAGAGATGATCACACTGTTGTTGGGACAGAATGGGCAGAGGTCACACTGTTGGGTCAGAATGGAGAGATGATCACACTGTTTTTGGGACAGAATGGACAGAGGTCACACTGTTGGAACAGAATGGAGAGATGATCACACTGTTGTTGGGACAGTACGGAGAGATGATCACACTGTTGTTGGGACAGAATGGAGAGATGATCACACTGTTGTTGGGACAGAATGGGCAGAGGTCACACTGTTGGGACAGAATTGAGAGATGATCACACTGCTGTTGGGACAGAATGGGCAGAGGTCACACTGTTGGGACAGAATGGAGAGATGATCACACTGTTGTTGGGACAGAATGGAGAGATGATCACACTGTTGTTGGGACAGAATGGACAGAGGTCACACTGTTGGGACAAAACGGAGAGATGATCACACTGTTGTTAGGACAGAATGGGCAAAGGTCACACTGTTGGGACAGAATGGAGAGATGATCACACTGTTGTTGGGACAGAATGGAGAGATAACCAAACTTTTATTGGAACAGAATGGAGAGATTATCACACTGTTGTTGGGACAGAATGGACAGAGGTCACACTGTTGGGACAGAATGGAGAGATGATCACGTTGTTGGGACAGAATGGAGAGATGATCACACTGTTGTTGGGACAGAATGGACAGAGGTCACACTGTTGGGACAAAACGGAGAGATGATCACACTGTTGTTGGGACAGAATGGGCAGAGGTCACACTGTTTGGACAGAATGGAGAGATGATCACACTGTTGCTGGGACAGAATGGATAGAGGTCACTCTGTTGGGACAGAATGGAAAGATGATCACACTGTTGTTGGGACAGAATGGAGAGATGACCAAATGTTGTTGGAACAGAATGGAGAGATGATTACACTGTTGTTGGGACAGTACGGAGAGATGATCATACTGTTTTTGGGACAGAATGGAGAGATGACCACACTTTTGGGACAGAATGGAGAGATGACCACACTGTTGTTGGGACAGAATGGAAAGATGATCACATTGTTGTTGGGACAGAATGGAGAGATGATCACACTGTTGTTGGGAAGGAATGGAGAGATGATCACACTATTGTTGGGAAGGAATAGAGAGATGTTCACACTGTTGGGACAGAATGAAGAGAAGATCACACTGTTGTTGGGACAGAATGGAGAGATGGTCATACTATTGTTGGGACAGTACGGTGAGAAGATCATAGTGTTATTGGGACAGTAAGGAGAGATGACCACACTGCTGTTGGGACAGAATAGAAAGATGACCACACTTTTGTTGGGACAGAATGGAGAGATGAACACACTTTTGTTGGAGCAGAATGGAGAGATATCACACTGTTGGGACAGAATGGACAGAGGTCACATTGTTGGGACAGAATGGAGAGATGATCACACTGTTGTTGGGACAGACTGGAGAGATGATCACACTGTTGTTGGGACAGTTCGGAGAGATGATCACACTGTTGTTGGGACAGAATGGAGAGATGATCACACTGTTGTTGGGACAGAATGGAGAGATGATCAAATGTTGTTGGGACAGAATGGGGAGATGATCACAATGTTGTTGGGACAGTACGGAGAGATGGTCATACTGTTGTTGGGACAGAATGGAGAGATGATCACACTTGGTGGGACATAATGGAGAGATGTTCACACTGTTGTTGGGACAGAACGGAGAGATAACCAAACTTTTATTGGAACAGAATGGAGAGATTATCACACTGTTGTTGGGACAGAATGGATAGAGGTCAGACTGTTGGGACAGAATGGAGAGATGGCCTTAGTGAAAGCAAGATCTACCCACTAAATCGTTTAGAGAAAAAACAACTCAGATTGTACTTCCAATTTGAGGCCTTTTATTTGGGCTAATTGTATTTGAATTGCATAAAATGCTTTTGCCAAACTTTCAAATTAATTCAACCAAGAAAACACTGTAACTAGCATATCAAACGGGCCATAGCTGTCTTTCTTTAAGAATATTACAATACTTCATACCTTTTGCAGTAACTTCTACTTTCAAAAAGGACCACTCGACAACTTCATGTCCAAAGGATCAACTTTATCTAGGGCGGCAAAACCAATGCGGAGGAGGGGCTTATACATGCGCAGAAAAGACCGGAAGTAAAACCCCACAACCCTGGAAACAACCTCTGTTTACAAACAGCTTTCCGTAGTGGGAATATTGCTATATGAGTTAGATGTGGCCCTTGTGGCTACGGGGGGAGTTAGATATGGCCCTTGTGGCTACGGGGGTCAGGGGGTATGGAGGGAAGTCTGGGGCGGGGTTCTGAGTTGGATGATCAGCCATGATCATAATAAATGGTGGTGCAGGCTCGAAGGGCCGAATGGCCTACTCCTGCACCTATTTTCTATGTTTCTATGATCACGTTGTTTGGACAGAATGGACAGAGGTCACACTGTTGGGACAGAATGGAGAGGTGATCACACTGTTAGGACAGAATGGAGAGATGATCACACTGTTGTTGGGACAGAATGGATAGATGATCACACTGTTTTTGGGACAGAATGGACAGAGGTCACACTGTTGGAGCAGAATGGAGAGATGATCACACTGTTGTTGGGACAGAATGGGCAGAGGTCACACTGTTGGGACAGAATGGAGAGATGATCACACTGTTGTTGGGACAGAATGGAGAGATGACCAAATGTTGTTGGAACAGAATGGAGGGATGATCACACTGTTGTTGGGACAGTACGGAGAGATGATCACACTGTTGTTGGGACATTACTGAGAGATGGTCATACTGTTGTTGGGACAGAATGGAGATATGATCACACTGTTGTTGGGACAGAATGGAGGGAAGATCACACTGTTGTTAGGACATAATGGAGAAAGATCACACTGTTGTTGGGACAGAATGGAGAGATGATCACACTGTTGGGACAGAATAGAGAGAAGATCACTCTGTTGTTGGGACAGAATGGAGAGATGACCACACTGTTGGGACAGAATGGAGAGATGATCACACTGTTCTTGGGACAGAATGGGCAGAGGTCACAGTGTTGGGACAGAATGGAGAGATGATCACACTGTTGGGACAGAATGGAGATATGATCACACTGTTGGGACAGAATGGAGAGATGATCACACTGTTGTTGGGACAGAATGGGCAGAGGTCACACCGTTGGGACAGAATGGAGAGATGATCACACTGTTGTTGGGACAGTACGGAGAGATGATCACACTGTTGTTGGGACAGTATGGAGAGATGGTCATACTGTTGTTGGGACAGAATGGAGAGATGGTCATACTGTTGTTGGGACAGAATGGAGAGATGACCACACTGTTGTTAGGACAGAATGGGGAGATGATCACACTGTTGGTGGGACAGAATGGAGAGATGATCACACTGTTGGGACAGAATGAAGAGAAGATCAGACTGTTGTTGGGACAGAATGGAGAGATGATCACACTGTTGTTGGGAAGGAATGGAGAGATGATCACACTATTGTTGGGAAGGAATAGAGAGATGTTCACACTGTTGGGACAGAATGAAGAGAAGATCACACTGTTGTTGGGACAGAATGGAGAGATGGTCATACTATTGTTGGGACAGTACGGTGAGAAGATCATAGTGTTATTGGGACAGTAAGGAGAGATGACCACACTGCTGTTGGGACAGAATAGAAAGATGACCACACTTTTGTTGGGACAGAATGGAGAGATGAACACACTTTTGTTGGAGCAGAATGGAGAGATATCACACTGTTGGGACAGAATGGACAGAGGTCACATTGTTGGGACAGAATGGAGAGATGATCACACTGTTGTTGGGACAGACTGGAGAGATGATCACACTGTTGTTGGGACAGTTCGGAGAGATGATCACACTGTTGTTGGGACAGAATGGAGAGATGATCACACTGTTGTTGGGACAGAATGGAGAGATGATCAAATGTTGTTGGGACAGAATGGGGAGATGATCACAATGTTGTTGGGACAGTACGGAGAGATGGTCATACTGTTGTTGGGACAGAATGGAGAGATGATCACACTTGGTGGGACATAATGGAGAGATGTTCACACTGTTGTTGGGACAGAATGGAGAGATAACCAAACTTTTATTGGAACAGAATGGAGAGATTATCACACTGTTGTTGGGACAGAATGGATAGAGGTCAGACTGTTGGGACAGAATGGAGAGATGGCCTTAGTGAAAGCAAGATCTACCCACTAAATCGTTTAGAGAAAAAACAACTCAGATTGTACTTCCAATTTGAGGCCTTTTATTTGGGCTAATTGTATTTGAATTGCATAAAATGCTTTTGCCAAACTTTCAAATTAATTCAACCAAGAAAACACTGTAACTAGCATATCAAACGGGCCATAGCTGTCTTTCTTTAAGAATATTACAATACTTCATACCTTTTGCAGTAACTTCTACTTTCAAAAAGGACCACTCGACAACTTCATGTCCAAAGGATCAACTTTATCTAGGGCGGCAAAACCAATGCGGAGGAGGGGCTTATACATGCGCAGAAAAGACCGGAAGTAAAACCCCACAACCCTGGAAACAACCTCTGTTTACAAACAGCTTTCCGTAGTGGGAATATTGCTATATGAGTTAGATGTGGCCCTTGTGGCTACGGGGGGAGTTAGATATGGCCCTTGTGGCTACGGGGGTCAGGGGGTATGGAGGGAAGTCTGGGGCGGGGTTCTGAGTTGGATGATCAGCCATGATCATAATAAATGGTGGTGCAGGCTCGAAGGGCCGAATGGCCTACTCCTGCACCTATTTTCTATGTTTCTATGATCACGTTGTTTGGACAGAATGGACAGAGGTCACACTGTTGGGACAGAATGGAGAGGTGATCACACTGTTAGGACAGAATGGAGAGATGATCACACTGTTGTTGGGACAGAATGGATAGATGATCACACTGTTTTTGGGACAGAATGGACAGAGGTCACACTGTTGGAGCAGAATGGAGAGATGATCACACTGTTGTTGGGACAGAATGGGCAGAGGTCACACTGTTGGGACAGAATGGAGAGATGATCACACTGTTGTTGGGACAGAATGGAGAGATGACCAAATGTTGTTGGAACAGAATGGAGGGATGATCACACTGTTGTTGGGACAGTACGGAGAGATGATCACACTGTTGTTGGGACATTACTGAGAGATGGTCATACTGTTGTTGGGACAGAATGGAGATATGATCACACTGTTGTTGGGACAGAATGGAGGGAAGATCACACTGTTGTTAGGACATAATGGAGAAAGATCACACTGTTGTTGGGACAGAATGGAGAGATGATCACACTGTTGGGACAGAATAGAGAGAAGATCACTCTGTTGTTGGGACAGAATGGAGAGATGACCACACTGTTGGGACAGAATGGAGAGATGATCACACTGTTCTTGGGACAGAATGGGCAGAGGTCACAGTGTTGGGACAGAATGGAGAGATGATCACACTGTTGGGACAGAATGGAGATATGATCACACTGTTGGGACAGAATGGAGAGATGATCACACTGTTGTTGGGACAGAATGGGCAGAGGTCACACCGTTGGGACAGAATGGAGAGATGATCACACTGTTGTTGGGACAGTACGGAGAGATGATCACACTGTTGTTGGGACAGCATGGAGAGATGGTCATACTGTTGTTGGGACAGAATGGAGAGATGGTCATACTGTTGTTGGGACAGAATGGAGAGATGACCACACTGTTGGGACAGAATGGAGAGATGACCACACTGTTGTTGGGACAGAATGGAAAGATGATCACATTGTTGTTGGGACAGAATGGAGAGATGATCACACTATTGTTGGGACAGAATTGAGAGAAGATCACACTGTTGGTGGGACAGAATGGAGAGATGATCACACTGTTGGGACAGAATGAAGAGAAGATCACACTTGTTGGGACTGAATGGAGAGATGGTCATACTATTGTTGGGACAGTACGGTGAGAAGATCACAGTGTTGTTGGGACAGTAAGGAGAGATGACCACACTGCTGTTGGGACAGAATTGAAAGATGACCACACTTTTCTTGGGACAGAATGGAGAGATGAACACACTTTTGTTGGAGCAGAATGGAGAGATATCACACTGTTGGGACAGAATGGACAGAGGTCACTCTGTTGGGACAGAATGGAGAGATGGCCTTAGTGAAAGCAAGATCTACCCACTAAATCGTTTAGAGAAAAAACAACTCAGATTGTACTTCCAATTTGTGGCCTTTTATTTGGGCTAATTGTATTTGAATTACATAAAATGCTTTTGCCAAACTTTCAAGTTAATTCAACCAAGAAAACACTGTAACTAGCATATCAAACGGGCCATAGCTGTCTTTCTTTAAGAATATTACAATACTTCATACCTTTTGCAGTAACTTCTACTTTCAAAAAGGACCACTCGACAACTTCATGTCCAAAGGATCAACTTTATCTAGGGCGGCAAAACCAATGCGGAGGAGGGGCTTATACATGCGCAGAAAAGACCGGAAGTAAAACCCCACAACCCTGGAAACAACCTCTGTTTACAAACAGCTTTCCGTAGTGGGAATATTGCTATATGAGTTAGATGTGGCCCTTGTGGCTACGGGGGTCAGGGGGTATGGAGGGAAGTCTGGGGCGGGGTTCTGAGTTGGATGATCAGCCATGATCATAATAAATGGTGGTGCAGGCTCGAAGGGCCGAATGGCCTACTCCTGCACCTATTTTCTATGTTTCTATGATCACGTTGTTTGGACAGAATGGACAGAGGTCACACTGTTGGGACAGAATGGAGAGGTGATCACACTGTTTTTGGGACAGAATGGACAGAGGTCACACTGTTGGAGCAGAATGGAGAGATGATCACACTGTTGTTGGGACAGAATGGGCAGAGGTCACACTGTTGGGACAGAATGGAGAGATGATCACACTGTTGGGACAGAATGAAGAGAAGATCAGACTGTTGTTGGGACAGAAAGGAGAGATGTCCACACTGTTGTTAGGACAGAATGGGGAGATGATCACACTGTTGTTGGGACAGAATGGAGGGAAGATCACACTGTCGTTGGGACAGAATGGAGAGAAGATTACACTGTTGTTGGGACGGAATGGATAGAGGACACACTGTTGGGACAGAATGGAGAGATGATCACACTGTTGTTGGGACAGAATGGAGAGATGATCACACTGTTTTTGGGACAGAATGGACAGAGGTCACACTGTTGGAGCAGAATGGAGAGATGATCACACTGTTGTTGGGACAGAATGGGCAGAGGTCACACTGTTGGGACAGAATGGAGAGATGATCACACTGTTGTTGGGACAGAATGGAGAGATGACCAAATGTTGTTGGAACATAATGGAGAGATGATCACACTGTTGTTGGGACAGTATGGAGAGATGATCACACTGTTGTTGGGACATTACTGAGAGATGGTCATACTGTTGTTGGGACAGAATGGAGAGATGATCACACTGTTGTTGGGACAGAATGGAGGGAAGGTCACACTGTTGTTAGGATATAATGGAGAAAGATCACACTGTTGTTGGGACAGAATGGAGAGATGATCACACTGTTGGGACAGAATAGAGAGAAGATCACTCTGTTGTTGGGACAGAATGGAGAGATGACCACACTGTTTTTGGGACAGAATGGACAGAGGTCACACTGTTGGAGCAGAATGGAGAGATGATCACACTGTTGTTGGGACAGAATGGGCAGAGGTCACACTGTTGGGACAGAATGGAGAGATGATCACACTGTTGTTGGGACAGAATGGAGAGATGACCAAATGTTGTTGGAACAGAATGGAGAGATGATCACACTGTTGTTGGGACAGTACGGAGAGATGATCACACTGTTGTTGGGACATTACTGAGAGATGGTCATACTGTTGTTGGGACAGAATGGAGAGATGATCACACTGTTGTTGGGACAGAATGGAGGGAAGATCACACTGTTGTTAGGACATAATGGAGAAAGATCACACTGTTGTTGGGACAGAATGGAGAGATGATCACACTGTTGGGACAGAATAGAGAGAAGATCACTCTGTTGTTGGGACAGAATGGAGAGATGACCACACTGCTGTTCGGACAGAATGGGGAGATGATCACACTGCTGTTCTGACAGAATGGGGAGATGATCACACTGTTGTTGGGACAGAATGAAGAGAAGATCACACTGTTGTTGGGACAGAATGGATAGAGGTCACACTGTTGGGACAGAATTGAGAGATGATCACACTGTTTTTGGGACAGAATGGGCAGAGGTCACACCGTTGGGACCGAATGGAGAGATGATCACACTGTTGTTGGGACAGAATGGAGAAATGATCACACTTTTGTTGGGACAGAATGGGGAGATGATCACACTGTTGTTGGGACAGAATGGAGACATGACCACACTGTTGTTGGGATAGAATGGGGAGATGATCACACTGTTGTTGGGACAGAATGGAGAGATGATTACACTGTTGTTGGGACAGAATGCTCAGAGGTCACACTGTTGGGACAGAATGGAGAGATGATCACACGGTTGTTGGGACAGAATGGAGAGATGATCACACTGTTTTTGGGACAGAATGGACGGAGTTCACACTGTTGGAGCAGAAAGGAGAGATGATCACACTGTTGTTGGGACAGAATGGGCAGAGGTCACACTGTTGGGTCAGAATGGAGAGATGATCACACTGTTTTTGGGACAGAATGGACAGAGGTCACACTGTTGGAACAGAATGGAGAGATGATCACACTGTTGTTGGGACAGTACGGAGAGATGATCACACTGTTGTTGGGACAGAATGGAGAGATGATCACACTGTTGTTGGGACAGAATGGGCAGAGGTCACACTGTTGGGACAGAATGGAGAGATTATCACAGTGTTGTTGGGACAGAATGGAGAGATGATCACTGTTGTTGGGGCAGTACGGAGAGATGATCACACTGCTATTCGGACAGAATGGAGGGAAGAATACACTGTTGTTTGAACTGAGTGGAGAAATGACCACAGTGTTGTTGGGACAGAATGGAGAGATGATCACACTATTGTTGGGACAGAATTGAGAGAAGATCACACTGTTGGTGGGACAGAATGGAGAGATGATCACACTGTTGGGACAGAATGAAGAGAAGATCACACTTGTTGGGACAGAATGGAGAGATGGTCATACTATTGTTGGGACAGTACGGTGAGAAGATCACAGTGTTGTTGGGACAGTAAGGAGAGATGACCACACTGCTGTTGGGACAGAATTGAAAGATGACCACACTTTTGTTGGGACAGAATGGAGAGATGAACACACTTTTGTTGGACAGAATGGAGAGATGATTACACTGTTGTTGGGACAGAATGCTCAGAGGTCACACTGTTGGGACAGAATGGAGAGATGATCACACGGTTGTTGGGACAGAATGGAGAGATGATCACACTGTTTTTGGGACAGAATGGACAGAGTTCACACTGTTGGAGCAGAAAGGAGAGATGATCACACTGTTGTTGGGACAGAATGGGCAGAGGTCACACTGTTGGTTCAGAATGGAGAGATGATCACACTGTTTTTGGGACAGAATGGACAGAGGTCACACTGATGGAACAGAATGGAGAGATGATCACACTGTTGTTGGGACAGTACGGAGAGATGATCACACTGTTGTTGGGACATTACTGAGAGATGGTCATACTGTTGTTGGGACAGAATGGAGAGATGATCACACTGTTGTTGGGACAGAATGGCGGGAAGATCACACTGTTGTTCGGACAGAATGGGCAGAGGTCACACTGTTGGGACAGAATGGAGAGATGATCACACTGTTGTTGGGACAGAATGGAGAGATGATCACACTGTTGTTGGGACAGAATGGGCAGAGGTCACACTGTTGGGACAGAATGGAGAGATGATCACACTGTTGTTGGGACAGAATGGAGAGATGATCACACTGTTGTTGGGACAGAATGGAGAGATGATCACACTGTTGTTGGGACAGAATGGGCAGAGGTCACACTGTTGGGACAGAATGGAGAGATTATCACAGTGTTGTTGGGACAGAATAGAGAGATGATCACTGTTGTTGGGGCAGTACGGAGAGATGATCACACTGCTATTCGGACAGAATGGAGGGAAGAATACACTGTTGTTTGAACTGAGTGGAGAAATGACCACAGTGTTGTTGGGACAGAATGGAGAGATGACCACACTGTTGGGACAGAATGGAGAGATGACCACACTGTTGTTGGGACAGAATGGAAAGATGATCACATTGTTGTTGGGACAGAATGGAGAGATGATCACACTATTGTTGGGACAGAATTGAGAGAAGATCACACTGTTGGTGGGACAGAATGGAGAGATGATCACACTGTTGGGACAGAATGAAGAGAAGATCACACTTGTTGGGACTGAATGGAGAGATGGTCATACTATTGTTGGGACAGTACGGTGAGAAGATCACAGTGTTGTTGGGACAGTAAGGAGAGATGACCACACTGCTGTTGGGACAGAATTGAAAGATGACCACACTTTTCTTGGGACAGAATGGAGAGATGAACACACTTTTGTTGGAGCAGAATGGAGAGATATCACACTGTTGGGACAGAATGGACAGAGGTCACTCTGTTGGGACAGAATGGAGAGATGGCCTTAGTGAAAGCAAGATCTACCCACTAAATCGTTTAGAGAAAAAACAACTCAGATTGTACTTCCAATTTGTGGCCTTTTATTTGGGCTAATTGTATTTGAATTACATAAAATGCTTTTGCCAAACTTTCAAGTTAATTCAACCAAGAAAACACTGTAACTAGCATATCAAACGGGCCATAGCTGTCTTTCTTTAAGAATATTACAATACTTCATACCTTTTGCAGTAACTTCTACTTTCAAAAAGGACCACTCGACAACTTCATGTCCAAAGGATCAACTTTATCTAGGGCGGCAAAACCAATGCGGAGGAGGGGCTTATACATGCGCAGAAAAGACCGGAAGTAAAACCCCACAACCCTGGAAACAACCTCTGTTTACAAACAGCTTTCCGTAGTGGGAATATTGCTATATGAGTTAGATGTGGCCCTTGTGGCTACGGGGGTCAGGGGGTATGGAGGGAAGTCTGGGGCGGGGTTCTGAGTTGGATGATCAGCCATGATCATAATAAATGGTGGTGCAGGCTCGAAGGGCCGAATGGCCTACTCCTGCACCTATTTTCTATGTTTCTATGATCACGTTGTTTGGACAGAATGGACAGAGGTCACACTGTTGGGACAGAATGGAGAGGTGATCACACTGTTTTTGGGACAGAATGGACAGAGGTCACACTGTTGGAGCAGAATGGAGAGATGATCACACTGTTGTTGGGACAGAATGGGCAGAGGTCACACTGTTGGGACAGAATGGAGAGATGATCACACTGTTGTTGGGACAGAATGGAGAGATGACCAAATGTTGTTGGAACAGAATGGAGGGATGATCACACTGTTGTTGGGACAGTACGGAGAGATGATCACACTGTTGTTGGGACATTACTGAGAGATGGTCATACTGTTGTTGGGACAGAATGGAGATATGATCACACTGTTGTTGGGACAGAATGGAGGGAAGATCACACTGTTGTTAGGACATAATGGAGAAAGATCACACTGTTGTTGGGACAGAATGGAGAGATGATCACACTGTTGGGACAGAATAGAGAGAAGATCACTCTGTTGTTGGGACAGAATGGAGAGATGACCACACTGTTTTTGGGACAGAATGGACAGAGGTCACACTGTTGGAGCAGAATGGAGAGATGATCACACTGTTGTTGGGACAGAATGGGCAGAGGTCACACTGTTGGGACAGAATGGAGAGATGATCACACTGTTGTTGGGACAGTACGGAGAGATGATCACACTGTTGTTGGGACATTACTGAGAGATGGTCATACTGTTGTTGGGACAGAATGGAGAGATGATCACACTGTTGTTGGGACAGAATAGAGAGAAGATCACTCTGTTGTTGGGACAGAATGGAGAGATGACCACACTGCTGTTCGGACAGAATGGGGAGATGATCACACTGTTGTTGGGACAGAATGAAGAGAAGATCACACTGTTGTTGGGACAGAATGGAGAGATGACCACACTGTTGTTAGGACAGAATGGGGAGATGATCACACTGTTGTTGGGACAGAATGGAGGGAAGATCACACTGTCGTTGGGACAGAATGGAGAGAAGATCACACTGTTGTTGGGACAGAATGGATAGAGGTCACACTGTTGGGGCAGAATTGAGAGATGATCACACTGTTTTTTGGACAGAATGGGCAGAGGTCACACCGTTGGGACCGAATGGAGAGATGATCACACTGTTGTTGGGACAGTACGGAGAGATGATCACACTGTTGTTGGGACAGTACGGAGAGATGGTCATACTGTTGTTGGGATAGAATGGAGAGATGACCACACTGTTGTTGAGACAGAATGGGGAGATGATCACACTGTTGTTGGGACAGAATGGAGAGATGATTACACTGTTGTTGGGACAGAATGCTCAGAGGTCACACTGTTGGGACAGAATGGAGATATGATCACACGGTTGTTGGGACAGAATGGAGAGATGATCACACTGTTTTTGGGACAGAATGGACAGAGGTCACACTGTTGGAGCAGAATGGAGAGATGATCACACTGTTGTTGGGACAGAATGGGCAGAGGTCACACTGTTGGGAGAGAATGGAGAGATGATCACACTGTTTTTGGGACAGAATGGACAGAGGTCACACTGTTGGAACAGAATGGAGAGATGATCACACTGTTGTTGGGACAGTACGGAGAGATGATCACACTGTTGTTGGGACATTACTGAGAGATGGTCATACTGTTGTTGGGACAGAATGGAGAGATGATCACACTGTTGTTGGGACAGAATGGAGGGAAGATCACACTGTTGTTGGGACATAATGGAGAAAGATCACACTGTTGTTGGGACAGAATGGAGAGATGATAACACTGTTGGGACAGAATTGAGAGATGATCACACTGTTGTTGGGACAGAATGGGCAGAGGTCAGACTGTTGGGACAGAATGGAGAGATGATCACACTGTTGTTGGGACAGAATGGAGAGATGATCACACTGTTGTTGGGACAGAATGGGCAGAGTTCACACTGTTGGGACAGAATGGAGAGATTATCACAGTGTTGTTGGGACAGAATGGAGAGATGATCACTGTTGTTGGGGCAGTACGGAGAGATGATCACACTGCTGTTAGGACAGAATGGAGGGAAGAATACACTGTTGTTTGAACTGAGTGGGGAAATGACCACAGTGTTGTTGGGACAGAATGGAGAGATGACCACACTGTTGGGACAGAATGGAGAGATGACCACACTGTTGTTGGTACAGAATGGAGAGATGATCACACTGTTGGGACAGAATGAAGAGAAGATCACACTTGTTGGGACAGAATGGAGAGATGGTCATACTATTGTTGGGACAGTACGGTGAGAAGATCACAGTGTTGTTGGGACAGTAAGGAGAGATGACCACACTGCTGTTGGGACAGAATGGAAAGATGACCACACTTTTGTTGGGACAGAATGGAGAGATGAACACACTTTTGTTGGAGCAGAATGGAGAGATATCACACTGTTGGGACAGAATGGACAGAGGTCACACTGTTGGCACAGAATGGAGAGATGATCACACTGTTGTTGGGACAGACTGGAGAGATGATCACACTATTGTTGGGACAGAATGGACAGAGGTCACACTGTTGGGACAGAATGGAGAGATGATCACACTGTTGTTGGGACAGAATGGAGGGATGATCAAATGTTGTTGGGACAGAATGGGGAGATGATCACAATGTTGTTGGGACAGTACGGAGAGATGGTCATACTGTTGTTGGGACAGAATGGAGAGATGATCACACTTGGTGGGAATGAATGGAGAGATGATCACACTGTTGTTGGGACAGAATGGAGAGATAACCAAACTTTTATTGGAACAGAATGGAGAGATTATCACACTGTTGTTGGGACAGAATGGACAGAGGTCACACTGTTGGTACAGAATAGAGAGATGGCCTTAGTGAAAGCAAGATCTACCCACTAAATCGTTTAGAGAAAAAACAACTCAGATTGTACTTCCAATTTGAGGCCTTTTATTTGGGCTAATTGTATTTGAATTGCATAAAATGCTTTTGCCAAACTTTCAAATTAATTCAACCAAGAAAACACTGTAACTAGCATATCAAACGGGCCATAGCTGTCTTTCTTTAAGAATATTACAATACTTCATACCTTTTGCAGTAACTTCTACTTTCAAAAAGTACCACTCGACAACTTCATGTCCAAAGGATCAACTTTATCTAGGGCGGCAAAACCAATGCGGAGGAGGGGCTTATACATGCGCAGAAAAGACCGGAAGTAAAACCCCACAACCCTGGAAACAACCTCTGTTTACAAACAGCTTTCCGTAGTGGGAATATTGCTATATGAGTTAGATGTGGCCCTTGTGGCTACGGGGGTCAGGGGGTATGGAGGGAAGTCTGGGGCGGGGTTCTGAGTTGGATGATCAGCCATGATCATAATAAATGATGGTGCAGGCTCAAGGAGCCGAATGGCCTACTCCTGCACCTATTTTCTATGTTTCTATGATCACGTTGTTGGGACAGAATGGAGAGATGATCACACTGTTGTTTGGACAGAATGGACAGAGGTCACACTGTTGGGACAGAATGGAGAGGTGATCACACTGTTAGGACAGAATGGAGAGATGATCACACTGTTGTTGGGACAGAACGGAGAGATTATCACACTGTTGGTGGGACAGTACGGAGAGATGACCACACTGTTGTTGGGACAGAATGGAGAAATGACCACACTATTGTTGGGACAGAATGGACAGAGATCACACTGTTGTTGGGACAGAATGGAGAGATGATCACACTGTTGTTGGGACAGAATGGGCAGAGGTCACACTGTTGGGACAGAATGGAGAGATGATCACACTGTTGTTGGGACAGAATGCAGAGATGATCACACTGTTGTTGGGACAGTACGGAGAGATGGTCATACTGTTGTTGGGACAGAATGGAGTGAAGATCACACTGTTGTTGGGACTGAATGGAGAGATGACCACACTGTTGTTGGGACAGAATGGAGAGATGACCACACTGTTGGGACAGAACGGAGAGATGACCACACTCTTGTTGGGACAGAATGGAGAGATGATCACACTGTTGTTGGGACAGAATGGACAGAGGTCACACTGTTGGGACAGAACGGAGAGATGACCACGCTGTTGTTGGGACAGAATGGATAGGTGATCACACTGTTGGGACAGAATGTAGAGATGATCGCGCTGTTGTTGGGACAAATGGAGGGAAGATCACTGTGTTGTTGGGAGAGGATGGAGAGAAGATAGCTGTTGTTGGGACAGAATGGAGAGATGACCACACTGATGTTGGGACAGAATGGAGAGATGACCACACTGTTGTTGGGACAGAATGGAGAGAAGATCACTCTGTTGTTGGGACAGTACGGAGAGATAGTCAGACTGTTGGGACAGAATGGAGAGATGACCACACTGTCGGGACAGAACGGAGAGATGACCACACTGTTGTTGGGACAGAATGGAGAGATGATCACACTGTTGTTGGGACAGAATGGACAGAGGTCACACTGTTGGGACAGAATGGAGAGATGACCATACTGTTGTGACAGAATGGAGAGATGACCACACTGTTGTTGGGACAGTACGGAGAGATGATCACACTGTTGTTGGGACAGTACGGAGAGATGGTCACACTATTGTTGGGACAGAATGGAGGGAAGATCACTCTGTTGTTGGGAGAGAATGGAGAGAAGATAGCTGTTGTTGGGACAGAATGGAGAGATGACCACGCTGATGTTGGGACAGAATGGAGAGATGACCACACTGTTGTTGGGACAGAATGGAGAGATTATCACACTGTTGTTGGTACAGAATGCAGAGATGATCACAGTGTTGTTAGGACAGTACAGGAAGATGATCACACTGATGTTGGGACAGAATGGAGAGATGATCAGACTGTTGTTGGGACAAAATGGAGAGATGATCACTGTTGTTGGGACAGAATGGGAAGATGGTCACACTGTTGTTGGGACAGTATGGAGAGAGGTTCACACTGTTGTTGGCACAGAATGGAAGAAGATCATATTACTGTTCGGACAAAATGTAGAGATGATCACACTGTTGTTGGGACAGAATGGAGAGATGATCACACTGATTTTGGGACAGAATGGCGAGATGATCACACTGTTCTTGGGACAGAATGGAGAGATAGTCACACTGTCGTTGGGACTGAACGGAGATCGGGTCACACTATTGTTGGGACAGAACAGAGAGATGATCACACTGATGTTGGGACAGAATGGAGTGATGGTCACACTGTTGTTGGGACAGTGCAGAGAGATGGTCACACATTTGTTGGGACAGAATGGAAAGAAGATCACACTGTTGTTGGGACAGATTGGAGATATGATCACACTGTTGTTGGGACACTACGGAAAGATGGTCACACGGTTGTTGGGACAGAATGGAGAGATGATCTCACTGTTGGGACTGAATGGAGTGATGAGCACACTATTGTTGGGACAGAATGGAGAGATGGTTACAGTGTTGTTGGGACAGTACAGAGAGATAGTCACACTGTTTTTGGGACAGATCGGAGATAGGGTCACGCTGTTGTTGGGACAGAATGGAGAGATGATTATACGGTTGTTGGGACGGAATTGAGAGATGATTACACTGTTGTTGGGACAGAATGGAGAGATTATCACACTGTTGTTGGTACAGAATGCAGAGATGATCACAGTGTTGTTAGGACAGTACGGGAAGATGATCACACTGATTTTGGGAAGAATGGAGAGATGATCAGACTGTTGTTGGGACAAACTGGAGAGATGATCACTCTGTTTTTGGGACAGAATGGGAAGATGGTCACACTATTGTTGGGACAGTATGGAGAGAGGTTCACACTGTTGTTGGCACAGAATGGAGAGAAGATCACTCTGTTGTTGGGACAGTACGGAGAGATAGTCAGACTGTTGGGACAGAATGGAGAGATGATCACACTGTTGTTGGGACAGAATGGAGGGAAGATCATACTGTTGTTGGGACAGAATGGAGAGATGACCACACTGTTGGGACAGAACGGAGAGATGACCACACTGTTGTTGGGACAGAATGGAGAGATGATCACACTGTTGTTGGGACAGAATGGACAGAGGTCACACTGTTGGGACAGAATGGAGAGATGACCATACTGTTGTGACAGAATGGAGAGATGACCACACTTGTTGGGACAGTACAGAGAGATGATCTCACTGTTGTTGGGACAGTACGGAGAGATGGTCACACTGTTGTTGGGACAGAATGGAGGGAAGATCACTCTGTTGTTGGGAGAGAATGGAGAGAAGATAGCTGTTGTTGGGACAGAATGGAGAGATGGCCACACTGATGTTGGGACAGAATGGAGAGATGACCACACTGTTGTTGGGACAGAATGGAGAGATTATCACAGTGTTGTTGGTACAGAATGCAGAGATGATCACAGTGTTGTTGGGACAGTACGGGAAGATGATCACACTGCTGTTGGGACAGAATGGAGAGAGGTTCACACTGTTGTTGGCACAGAATGGAAGAAGATCACATTATTGTTCGGACAGAATGGAGAGATGATCACACTGTTGTTGGGACAGAATGGAGAGATGATCACACTGTTGGGACAGAACGGAGAGATGGTCTCACCGTTGTTGGGACAGAATGGAGAGAAGATCACACTGTTGTTGGGATAGAATGGATAGATGATCACACTGTTCTTGGGACAGAATGGAGAGATGGTCACACTGTCGTTGGGACTAATCGGAGATCGGGTCACACTGTTGTTGGGACAGAACAGAGAGATGATCACACTGATGTTGGGACAGAATGGAGTGATGGTCACACTGTTGTTCAGACAGTACGGAGAGATGATCACACTGTTGTTGGGACAGAATGGAAAGATGACCACACTTTTGTTGGGACAGAATGGAGAGAAGATCACACTGTTGTTGGGAGAGAATGGATAGAGGTCACACTGTTGGGACAGAATTGAGAGATGATCACACTGTTTTTGGGACAGAATGGGCAGAGGTCACACCGTTGGGACCGAATGGAGAGATGATTACACTGTTGTTTGGACAGTACAGAGAGATGATCACACTGTTGTTGGGACAGAATGGAAAGATGATCACACTGTTGTTGGGACAGTACAAAGAGAAGATCACAGTGTTGTTGGGACAGAATAGAGAGATGATCACACTGTTGGGACAGAATGGAGAGATCGTCACACTGTCGTTGGCACTGAACGGAGATCGGGTCACACTATTGTTGGGACAGAATGGAGAGAAGATCACACTGTTGGTGGGGACAGTACGGAGAGATGACCACACTGTTGTTGGGACAGAATGGAGAAATGACCACACTATTGTTGGGACAGAATGGACAGAGGTCACACTGTTGGGACAGAATGGAGAGGTGATCACACTGTTGGGACAGACTGAAGAGAAGATCACCCTGTTGTTGGGACAGAACAGAGAGATGGTCATACTGTTGTTGGGACAGAACGGAGAGATGGTCATACTGTTGTTGGGACAGTACGGTGAGAAGATCACAGTTGTTGGGACAGTATGGAGAGATGACCACACTGTTGTTGGGACAGAATGGACAGAGGTCACACTGTTGGGACAGAATGGAGAGATGATCACACTGTTGTTGGGACAGAAAGGAGAGATGATCACACTGTTGTTGGGACAGAATGGGCAGAGGTCACACTGTTGGGACAGAATGGAGAGATGATCACACTGTTGTTGGGACAGTATGGAGAGATGGTCATACTGTTGTTGGGACAGAATGGAGGGAAGATCACACTGTTGTTGGGACTGAATGGAGAGATGACCACACTGTTGTTGGGACAGAATGGAGAGATGACCAGACTGTTGGGACAGAACGGAGAGATGACCACACTCTTGTTGGAACAGAATGGAGAGATGATCACACTGTTGTTGGGAAAGAATGGACAGAGGTTCACACTGTTGGGACAGAATGGAGAGATGATCGCACTGTTGTTGGGACAGAATGGAGGGAAGATCACTGTGTTGTTGGGTGAGAATGGAGAGAAGATAGCTGTTGTTGGGACAGAATGGAGAGATGACCACACTGATGTTGGGACAGAATGGAGAGATGACCACACTGTTGTTGGGAAAGTACGGAGAGATAGTCAGACTGTTGGGACAGAATGGGGAGATGATCACACTGTTGTTGGGACAGAATGGAGGGAAGATCATACTGTTGTTGGGACAGAATGGAGAGATGACCACACTGTTGGGACAGAACGGAGAGATGACCACACTGTTGTTGGGACTGAATGGAGAGATGATCACACTGTTGTTGGGACAGAATGGACAGAGGTCACACTGTTGGGACAGAATGGAGAGATGACCATACTGTTGTGACAGAATGGAGAGATGACCACACTTGTTGGGACAGTACGGAGAGATGACCACACTTGTTGGGACAGTACGGAGAGATGATCACACTGTTGTTGGGACAGTACGGAGAGATGGTCACACTGTTGTTGGGACAGAATGGAGGGAAGATCACTCTGTTGTTGGGAGAGAATGGAGAGAAGATAGCTGTTGCTGGGACAGAATGGAGAGATGACCACACTGATGTTGGGACAGAATGGAGAGATGACCACACTGTTGTTGGGACAGAATGGAGAGATTATCACACTGTTGTTGGTACAGAATGCAGAGATGATCACAGTGTTGTTGGGACAGTACGGGAAGATGATCACACTGATGTTGGGACAGAATGGAGAGATGATCAGACTATTGTTCGGACAAAATGGAGAGATGATCACACTGTTGTTGGGACAGAATGGAGAGATGATCACACTGTTGTTGGGACAGAATGGCGAGATGATCACACTGTTCTTGGGACAGAATGGAGAGATGGTCACACTGTCGTTGGGACTGAACGGAGATCGGGTCACACTATTGTTGGGACAGAACAGAGAGATGATCACACTGATGTTGGGACAGAATGGAGTGATGGTCACACTGTTGTTGGGACAGTACAGAGAGATGGTCACACATTTGTTGGGACAGAATGGAAAGAAGATCACACTGTTGTTGGGACAGATTGGAGATATGATCACACTTGTTGGGACTCTACGGAGAGATGGTCACACTGTTGTTGGGACAGAATGGAGAGAAGATCTCACTGTTGGGACTGAATGGAGTGATGATCACACTATTGTTGGGACAGAATGGTCAGAGGTCACACTGTTGGGACAGAATGCAGAGATGATCACACTGTTTGGACAGAATGGAGAGATGGTTACACTGTTGTTGGGACAGTACAGAGAGATAGTCACACTGTTGTTGGGACAGATCGGAGATAGGGTCACGCTGTTGTTGGGACAGAATGGAGAGATGATTATACGGTTGTTGGGACGGAATTGAGAGATGATCACACTGTTGTTGGGACAGAATGGAGAGATTATCACACTGTTGTTGGTACAGAATGTAGAGATGATCACAGTGTTGTTGGGACAGTACGGGAAGATGATCACACTGATTTTGGGAAGAATGGAGAGATGATCAGACTGTTGTTGGGATAAACTGGAGAGATGATCACTCTGTTTTTGGGACAGAATGGGAAGATGGTCACACTGTTGTTGGGACAGTATGGAGAGAGGTTCACACTGTTGTTGGCACAGAATGGAAGAAGATCATATTACTGTTCGGACAAAATGTAGAGATGATCACACTGTTGTTGGGACAGAATGGAGAGATGATCACACTGTTGGGACAGAATGGAGAGATGGTCACACTGTAGTTGGGACAGAACAGAGATCGGGTCACACCGTTGTTGGGATAGAATGGACAGAAGATCACACTGTTGTTGGGATAGAATGGATAGATGATCACACTGTTCTTGGGACAGAATGGAGAGATGGTCACACTGTCGTTGGGACTAAACGGAGATCGGGTCACACTGTTGTTGGGACAGAACAGAGAGATGATCACACTGATGTTGGGACAGAATGGAGTGATGGTCACACTGTTGTTGAGACAGTACGGAGAGATGATCACACTGTTGTTGGGACAGAATGGAGAGAAGATCACACTGTTTTTGGGACAGAATGGATAGATGATCACACTGTTGTTGGGACAGAATGGAGAGATGATCACACTGTTGTTGGGACAGTACGAAGAGAAGATCACAGTGTTTTTGGGACAGAATAGAGAGATGATCACACTGTTGTTGGGACAGAATGGAGAGATGATTACACTGTTGTTTGGACAGTACAGAGAGATGATCACACTGTTGTTGGGACAGAATGGAAAGATGATCACACTGTTGTTGGAACAGTACAAAGAGAAGATCACAGTGTTGTTGGGATAGAATAGAGAGATGATCACACTGTTGGGACAGAATGGAGAGATGATCACACTGTTGTTGGGACAGTACGGAGGGAAGATCACACTGTTGTTGGGACAGAATGGAGTGATGGTCATGCTGTTGTTGGGACAGTACAGAGAGATGGTCACACTTGTTGGGACAGTACGGAGATAGGGTCACACTGTTGTTGGGATAGAACGGAGCTAGGGTCACACTGTTGTTGGGATAGAACGGATAGATGATCACACTGTTGTTGGGACAGAATGGAGAGATGACCACACTGCTGTTGGGACAGAATGGAGAGATGATCACACTGTTGTTGGGACGGTACGGAGAGAAGATCACACTGTTGTTGGGACAGAATGGAGGGAGGATCACACTGTTGTTGGGACAGAACGGAGTTAGGGTTACAGTGTTGGGACAGAATGGAGAGATGACCACACTGTTGTTGGGACAGTACAGAGAGATGGTCACACTGTTTTTGGGACAGAATGGAGATAGGGTCACGCTGTTGTTGGGACAGAATGGAGAGATGATTATACGGTTGTTGGGACAGAATGGAGAGATGATCACACTGTTGTCGGGACAGAATGGAGAGATGATCACACTGTTGTTGGGACAGAATGGGCAGAGGTCACACTGTTGGGACAGAATGGAGAGATGATCACACTGTTGTTTGGACAGAATGGAGAGATGGTCACACTGTTGTTGGGACAGTACAGAGAGATAGTCACTGTTTTTGGGAGAGATCGGAGATAGGGTCTCGCTGTTGTTGGGACAGAATGGAGAGATGATTATACGGTTGTTGGGACGGAATTGAGAGATGATCACACTGTTGTTGGGACAGAATTGAGAGATGATCACACTGTTGTTGGGACGGAATGGAGAGAAGATCTCACTGTTGTTGGGTCTGAATGGAGTGATGATCACACTGTTTTTGGAACAGAATGGAGAGATGATCACACTGTGGTTGGGACAGAATGGAGAGATGATCACACTGTTGTTGGGACAGAATGGAGAGATGATCACACTATAGTTGGGACAGAATGGTCAGAGGTCACACTGTTGGGACAGAACGGAGAGATGACCCCACTGTTGTTGGGACAGAATGGAAAGGTGATCACACTGTTGGGACAGAATGGAGAGATGATCACACTGTTGTTATGACAGAATGGAGAGATGACCACACTGTTGTTGGGACAGAATGGAGAGATGATCACACTGTTGTTGGGACAGTACAGAGAGATGATTACACTGTTGTTGGGACAGTACGGAGAGATGGTCATACTGTTGTTGGGACAGAATGGAGAGATGATCACACTGTTTTTGGGACAGTACGGAGAGATGGTCATACTGTTGTTGGGACAGAATGGAGCGATGATCACACTGTTGTTGGGACAGAATGGAGAGATGATCACACTGTTGTTTGGACTGAATGGAGAGAAGATCACCCTGTTGTTGGGAGAGAATGGAGAGAAGATACCTGTTGTTGGGACAGAATGGAGAGATGACCACACTGATGTTGGGACAGAATGGAGAGTTGACCACACTGTTGTTGAGACAGAATGGAGAGATTATCACACTGTTGTTGGTACAGAATGCAGAGATGATCACAGTGTTGTTGGGACAGTACGGGAAGATGATCACACTGATTTTGGGAAGAATGGAGAGATGATCAGACTGTTATTGGGACAAACTGGAGAGAGGTTCACACTGTTTTTGGGACAGAATGGGAAGATGGTCACACTGTTGTTGGGACTGAATGGAGTGATGATCACACTGTTGTTGGAACAGAATGGAGGGAAGATCACACTGTTGTTGGGACAGAATGGAGTGATGGTCACACTGTTGTTGGGACAGTACAGAGAGATAGTCACACTTGTTGGGACAGAACGGAGATAGGGTCACACTGTTGTTGGGATAGAACGGAGCTAGGGTCACACTGTTGTTGGGATAGAATGGATAGATGATCACACTGTTGTTGGGACAGAATGGAGAGATGACCACACTGTTGTTGGGACAGAATGGAGAGATGATCACACTGTTGTTGGGACGGTACAGAGAGAAGATCACACTGTTGTTGGGACAGAATGGAGAGAAGATCACGCTTCACATCCTCAAAAAATTCAATCAGGCTCGTACGGCATGACTTGCCCTTGACAAAGCCATGCTGACTATTCCTAATCATATTATGCCTCTCCAAATGTTCATAATTCCTGCCTCTCAGGATCTTCTCCATCAACTTACCAACACTGAGGTAAGACTCACTGGTCTATAATTCCCTGGGCTATCTCTACTCCCTCAAGGTCCCACACAGGAGATTAGTGTGCAAACTTAAAGCACACGATATTGGGGGTACGGTATTGATGCGGATAGAGAATTGGTTTGCAGACAGGAAGCAAAGAGTGGGAACAAATGGGACCTTTTCAGAATGGCAGGCAGTGATTAGTGGGGTACCACAAGGCTCAGTGCTGGGACCCCAGTTGTTTACAATATATATTAATGACTTAGGTGAGGGAATTAAATGCAGCATCTCCAAGTTTGCGGATGACACGAAGCTGGGCGGCAGTGTTAGGTGTGAGGAGGATGCTAAGAGGATGCAGGGTGACTTGGATAGGTTAGGTGAGTGGGCAAATTCATGGCAGATGCAATTTAATGTGGATAAATGTGAGGTTATCCACTTTGGTGACAAGAACAGGAAAACAGATTATTATCTGAATGGTGGCCAATTAGGAAAAGGGGAGGTGCAACAAGACCTGGGTGTCATTGTACACCAGTCATTGAAAATGGGCATGCAGGTACAGTAGGTGGTGAAAAAGCCGAATGGTATGCTGGCATTCATAGCAAGAGGATTTAAGTACAGGAGCAGGGAGGTACTACTGCAGTTGTACAAGGCCTTGGTGAGACCACACCTGGAGTATTGTGTGCAGTTTTGGTCCCCTAATCTGAAGGAAAGACATTCTTGCCATAGAGGGAGTACAAATAAGGTTCACCAGATTGATTCCTGCGATGGCAGGACTTTCATATGATGAAAGACTGGATCGACTAGGCTTATACTCGCTTGAATTTAGAAGATTGAGGGGGGATCTTATTGAAACGTATAAAATCCTAAAGGGATTGGACAGGCTGGATGCAGGAAGATTGTTCCCAATGTTGGGGAAGTCCAGAACGAGTGTCACAGTTTGAGGATAAAGGGGAAGCCTTTTAGGACCGAGATGAGGAAAAACTGTTTCACACAGAGAGCGGTGAATCTGTGGAATTCTCTGCCAAAGGAAACAGTTGAGGCCCGTTCATTGGCTATATTTAAGAGGGAGTTAGATATGACCCTTGTGGCTAAAGGGATCAGGGATATGGAGAGAAGGCAGGTACAGGGTTCTGAGTTGGATGATCAGCCATGATCATACTGAATGGCGGTGCAGGCTCGAAGGGCCAAATGGTCTACTCCACCTATATTCTATGTTCCTATGTTTCTATGTTGTTGGGACAGAATGGAGAGATGACCACACTGTTGTTGGGACAGAATGGAGAGATGATCACACTGTTGTTGGGACAGAATGGAGAGATGACCACACTGTTGTTGGGACAGAATGGAGAGAAGATCACACTGTTGTTGGGACAGGATGGAGAGAAGATCACACTGTTGTTGGGACAGAATGGGGAGATGATCACACTGTTGTTGGGACAGAATGGAGAGAAGATCACACTGTTGTTGGGACAGAATGGAGAGATGATCACACTGTTGGGACAGAATGAAGAGAAGATCACACTGTTGTTGGGACAGAATGGAGAGATGACCACACTGTTGTTGGGACAGAATGGAGAGATGATCACACTGTTGTTGGGACAGTACAGAGAGATGATCACACTGTTGTTGGGACAGTACGGAGAGATGGTCATACTGTTCTTGGGACAGAATGGAGAGATGATCACACTGTTTTTGGGACAGTACGGAGAGATGGTCATACTGTTGTTGGGACAGAATGGAGCGATGATCACACTGTTGTTGGGACAGAATGGAGGGAAGATCACACTGTTGTTGGGACAGAATGGAGAGATGATCACACTGTTGTTTGGACTGAATGGAGAGAAGATCACCCTGTTGTTGGGAGAGAATGGAGAAAAGATACCTGTTGTTGGGACAGAATGGAGAGATGACCACACTGATGTTGGGACAGAATGGAGAGTTGACCACACTGTTGTTGGGACAGAATGGAGAGATGACCACACTGTTGTTGGGACAGAATGCAGAGATGATCACACTGTTGTTGGGACGGTACAGAGAGAAGATCACACTGTTGTTGGGACAGAATGGAGAGAAGATCACGCTTCACATCCTCAAAAAATTCAATCAGGCTCGTACGGCATGACTTGCCCTTGACAAAGCCATGCTGACTATTCCTAATCATATTATGCCTCTCCAAATGTTCATAATTCCTGCCTCTCAGGATCTTCTCCATCAACTTACCAACACTGAGGTAAGACTCACTGGTCTATAATTCCCTGGGCTATCTCTACTCCCTCAAGGTCCCACACAGGAGATTAGTGTGCAAACTTAAAGCACACGATATTGGGGGTACGGTATTGATGCGGATAGAGAATTGGTTTGCAGACAGGAAGCAAAGAGTGGGAACAAATGGGACCTTGTCAGAATGGCAGGCAGTGATTAGTGGGGTACCGCAAGGCTCAGTGCTGGGACCCCAGTTGTTTACAATATATATTAATGACTTAGGTGAGGGAATTAAATGCAGCATCTCCAAGTTTGCGGATGACACGAAGCTGGGCGGCAGTGTTAGGTGTGAGGAGGATGCTAAGAGGATGCAGGGTGACTTGGATAGGTTAGGTGAGTGGGCAAATTCATGGCAGATGCAATTTAATGTGGATAAATGTGAGGTTATTCACTTTGGTGACAAGAACAGGAAAACAGATTATTATCTGAATGGTGGCCAATTAGGAAAAGGGGAGGTGCAACAAGACCTGGGTGTCATTGTACACCAGTCATTGAAAATGGGCATGCAGGTACAGTAGGTGGTGAAAAAGCCGAATGGTATGCTGGCATTCATAGCAAGAGGATTTAAGTACAGGAGCAGGGAGGTACTACTGCAGTTGTACAAGGCCTTGGTGAGACCACACCTGGAGTATTGTGTGCAGTTTTGGTCCCCTAATCTGAGGAAAGACATTCTTGCCATAGAGGGAGTACAAATAAGGTTCACCAGATTGATTCCTGTGATGGCAGGACTTTCATATGATGAAAGACTGGATCGACTAGGCTTATACTCGCTTGAATTTAGAAGATTGAGGGGGGATCTTATTGAAACGTATAAAATCCTAAAGGGATTGGACAGGCTGGATGCAGGAAGATTGTTCCCAATGTTGGGGAAGTCCAGAACGAGTGTCACAGTTTGAGGATAAAGGGGAAGCCTTTTAGGACCGAGATGAGGAAAAACTGTTTCACACAGAGAGCGGTGAATCTGTGGAATTCTCTGCCAAAGGAAACAGTTGAGGCCCGTTCATTGGCTATATTTAAGAGGGAGTTAGATATGACCCTTGTGGCTAAAGGGATCAGGGATATGGAGAGAAGGCAGGTACAGGGTTCTGAGTTGGATGATCAGCCATGATCATACTGAATGGCGGTGCAGGCTCGAAGGGCCAAATGGTCTACTCCACCTATATTCTATGTTCCTATGTTTCTATGTTGTTGGGACAGAATGGAGAGATGACCACACTGTTGTTGGGACAGAATGGAGAGATGATCACACTGTTGTTGGGACAGAATGGAGAGATGACCACACTGTTGTTGGGACAGAATGGAGAGAAGATCACACTGTTGTTGGGACAGAATGGAGAGAAGATCACACTGTTGTTGGGACAGAATGGAGAGATGGTCATACTGTTGTTGGGACAGAATGGAGCGATGATCACACTGTTGTTGGGACAGAATGGAGGGAAGATCACACTGTTGTTGGGACAGAATGGAGAGATGATCACACTGTTGTTGGGACAGAATGGGGAGATGATCACACTGTTGTTGGGACAGAATGGAGAGAAGATCACACTGTTGTTGGGACAGAATGGAGAGATGATCACACTGTTGGGACAGAATGAAGAGAAGATCACACTGTTGTTGGGACAGAATGGAGAGATGACCACACTGTTGTTGGGACAGAATGGAGAGATGATCACACTGTTGTTGGGACAGAATGGAGAGATGACCACACTGTTGTTGGGACAGAATGGAGAGATGATCACACTGTTGTTGGGACAGTACAGAGAGATGATCACACTGTTGTTGGGACAGTACGGAGAGATGGTCATACTGTTGTTGGGACAGAATGGAGAGATGATCACACTGTTTTTGGGACAGTACGGAGAGATGGTCATACTGTTGTTGGGACAGAATGGAGCGATGATCACACTGTTGTTGGGACAGAATGGAGGGAAGATCACACTGTTGTTGGGACAGAATGGAGAGATGATCACACTGTTGTTGGGACAGAATGGGGAGATGATCACACTGTTGTTGGGACAGAATGGAGAGAAGATCACACTGTTGTTGGGACAGAATGGAGAGATGATCACACTGTTGGGACAGAATGAAGAGAAGATCACACTGTTGTTGGGACAGAATGGAGAGATGACCACACTGTTGTTGGGACAGAATGGAGAGATGATCACACTGTTGTTGGGACAGAATGGAGAGATGATCACACTGTTGTTGGGACAGAATGGAGAGATGACCACACTGTTGTTGCTATAAACATCTCTTTATTGAATGAAATGAAAACACATTAGATCATCCATAGGTTTGAAAGTACAACAAAGTTAAGGAAAAGAAAAAAATAAAATACATGAGGAATCAAAAGAAAAAAAACACACACAAAAAAGACAAACACCCTGCCATTAAAAAAACAGTCACTTCAGTTTGTGACTTTCATCATCCTGAATATTGTTGTCCAGAAACTTGTAGAAAATATCCCAAATTTCCTGAAATTTGCCAAGTTTGTTTTTTATTATGTAGCTAGAGAAGAAGTCATTCCTTTCAGCCATTGTGAGAGTCCACTGGTTGCTGGTTCCTTCCATGAATAGGCTATGCAGCGTCTGGCTTCCGAAAACAAATATTATGCAGAGACTTTACATATTTGGAGGTTACAAAGTCCTTTGGATAAATATTCAGAATATATTATTTAGGATCAAGGGGCACCTTTTTTCCAATAATATGACTAATCAAATCCAGCACCTTCTTCCAGAAGCAGATTATCTGGGGGCCCTCCCACATACAATGAAACAGAGACCTCCTTTGATGATTACATTTAGTGCATGTGTCTGGAATGTTGGGGTTAAAATGATGCAAACTGACTGGAGTAATGTACTGTCTGATTATCCATTTGTATTGTAGTAGTTTAGAATGAGTGTTCACTGATTGGGTTTGAACTAAGGAACAAGCTTCTGACCGCTCTTTTTCTGACAGATTCTCATGCAAATCAGTTCTCCATGCTTGTAGTATGTTGTTTGATGCATTTACTTGCAAACACATTGTATAATACAGAAACATGTCCCCTAGCTTCAGATAATTTCAGTGATGTCTTCTAGGGTAGATAAAGGAGGGAGCTTCAAACTGTAACCTTGCCTGGACGTAAAAAAACTTCGCAACTGAAGGTATTTTAAAAAAATTGCTTTATTGGAATTCCATATGTGGCCTTGAGCTCTTCAATTGACATAAATGTATTGCCACTATAAAGATCAGACACCTTAGCTATGTCTCGGGTCGACCAAGTTTTAAAACCAGGGTCTGCTCTGCCGGGCCGGAAAGCTATCATTACCAAAGATAAGAGTAAACTGGGATAACTGTGATGTCTGTCCCAAATACGCAAGAGCATCATGCCAAACCATTATTGTATTTTTTAAGAAAGGGCTTTTAGTTTGTAGTTTTTCCTTATCTGCTGAATACATATATACTTCTAGAGGGATATTGATCGACTGGGATTCCATTGAGACCCAAGTAGGGGAGTGAGTTAAACGTTAGGGGGAGAAAGTTAAACATTCTTGCTCTAATTTGGGCCGCCCAGAAATACCATATAAGATTTGGCAGCTGTAAGCCGCCTCTATCACATGGCAGATATAACAGGGAAAGCCTGGGTCTTCGACGTCTATCATTCCAGATAAAATTAGAAAAAAATTTCTGTAATAAATAAAAGAAAGATGATGGAGGAGAAAGTGGGATAGATTGGAAAGGGTACAGGAACTTCGGTAAAATTGACGTTTTTAGAATGTTTATGCGTCCAATCAAAGATATGGGCAATTTCGTCCATCTGTTGCAGAGTATGCAGAGAAAGTTGCACTGTTGGGATGGAAGGGAGACAGGGTCACACTGCTGTTGGGATGGAAGGGGGAGAGGGTCACACTGTTGTTGGGACAGTATGGAGAGAGGGACACATTGTTGGGACACTACGGAGAGAGGGTCACACTGTTGTGACAGAACGGAAAGAGGGTCATATTTCTTGAGACAGTACAGAGGGAGGGTCACACTGTTGTTGGGACAGAACGGACAGAGGGTTACATTATTGGGACCGTACAGAGGCAGGGTCATACTGTATTGGAACAGTTCAGAGAGAGGGTCCCACTGGTGTTGGGACAGAACGGAGAGAGGGTCACACTGTTGGGACAGAACGGAGAGGGGGTCACACTGTTGTTGGGACAGAACGGAGAGAGGGTCACACTTGTTGGGACAGAACGGAGAGAGCGTCACACTGTTATTGGGACAGTACAGAGGGATGGTCACACTGTTGTTGGGACAGTACAGAGGGATGGTCACACTGTTGTTGGGACAGCATATAGAGTAGGTCACACTGTTATTGTCAAAGAACGGAGAGAGGGTCACATTGTTGTTGGGACAGAATGGAGAGAGGGTCACACTGTTGTTGGGACAGAACGGAGAGAGGGTCACACTGTTGTTGGGACAGTATGGAGAGAGGGTCACACTGTTGGGACAGAATGGAAAGAGGGTCACACTGTTGTTGGGAGAGTATGGAGAGAGGGTCACACTGTTGTTGGTATAGTACAGCGAGAGAGTGACACTGTTGGGACAGTATAGCGAGAGGGTCATACTTCTTGAGACAGTACAAAGGGAGGGTCACACTGTTGTTGGGACAGAACGGATAGAGGATTACATTATTGGGACCATACAGAGAGAGGGTCACACTGGTGTTGGGACAGAACGGAGAGAGGATCACACTGTTGGGACAGAAGGGAGAGAGGGTCACACTGTTGTTGGGACAGAACGGAGAGATGGTCACACTGTTGTTGGGACAGTACAGAGGGATGGTCACACTGTTGTTGGGACAGCATATAGAGTAGGTCACACTGTTATTGTCGAAGAATGGAGAGAGGGTCACACTGTTGTTGGGACAGAACAGAGAGAGGGTCACACTGTTGTTGGGACAGAATGGACAGAGGGTCACACTGTTGGGACTACAGAGTGAGGGTCATTGTTGGGACAGTATGGAGAGAGGGTCACACTGTTGAGACAGTACAGAGAGGGTCACACTGTTGTTGGGACAGTCACTGCTGTTGTGACAGTATGGAGAGAGGAACACACTGATGGGAAAGTACGGAGAGAGGGGGTCACACTGTTGGGTCAGTACTGAGGGAGGGTCACACTGCCATTTGGATAATACGGAGAGAGGGTCACACTGTTGTTGGGACAGTACGGAGAGAGTGTCACACTGTTGTTGGGACAGTACGGAGAGAGTGTCACACTGTTGTTGGGACAGTACGGAGAGAGGGTCACACTGTTGTTGGGACAGAAAAGAGAGAGGTCAGACTGTTAGGACAGTATGGAGGGATGATCACACTGTTGGGACAGCGCTGAGGGAGGGTCACACTGATTTTGGGAATGAAGGGCAAGAAGGCCACACTGCCATTTGGAAAGTACAGACAGAGGGTCACACTGCCGTTTGGACAGTAATGGTAAGACTCTTGGCATCCATAGGACACTCAAAGCTGCCACGCATCTTGACTCTGTGGTTAAGAAGGCATAATGTGCATTGACCTTCATCAATCGTGGGATTGAGTTTAAGAGCCGAGAGGTAATGTTGCAGCTATATAGGACCCTGGTCAGTCCCCACTTGGAGTACTGTGCTCAGTTCTCATCGCCTCACTACAGGAAGGATGTGGAAACCATAGAAAGGGTACAGAGGAGATTTACAAGGATGTTGCCTGGATTGGGGAGCATGCCTTATGAGCATAGGTTGAATGAAATCGACCTTTTCTCCTTGGAGCGACGAAGGATGAGAGGTGACCTGACAGAGGTGTACAAGATAATGAGAGGCATTGATTGTGTGGATAGTCAGAGGCTTTTTCCCAGAGCTGAAATGGCTAGCATGAGAGGACATAGTTTTAAGGTGCTTAGAAGCAGGTACAGAGGAGATGTTAGGGGTAAGTTTTTTACCAGAGAGTAGTGAGTGCGTGGAATGGGCTGCCAGCAACGGTGATGGAGGCGGAAACAATAGGGTCTTTTAAGAGACTCTTGGGTATGTACATGGAACTTAGAAAAATAGAAGGCTATGGGTAACCCCCGGTAAGTTCTAAGGTAAGGACATGTTTGGCACAGCTTTGTGGGCCAAAAGGCCTATATTGTGCTGTAAGTTTTCTATGTTTCTATGTTTCTAAAGGGACACGCTGTTGCAACTGTACGGAGAGAGGGTCACACTGTGGGGACAGTACAGAGAGAGGCTCACACTTTTGTTGGGATAGACAGCGGGAGGGTCACACTGTTGTTGGGACAGTACGGAGAGAGGGTCACACCGTTGTTGGGGTCACACTGTGTGGATAGTGCAGAGGTCGGATCGAATTGTTCGGGCAGTACAGAGGGTCGGTTATACTGTTGTTGGGACAATATGATGAGAGTGTCACACTGTGGGGACAGTACGGAGAGAGGGTCACACTGTTGTTGGGATAGACAGTGGGAGGGACACACTGTTGGGACAGTACGGAGAGAGGGTCACACTGTTGTTGGGATAGACAGCGGGAGGGACACACTGTTGTTGGGACAGTACGGAGAGAGGGTCACACTATTGGGACAGTACGAAGAGAGGGTCACACTGTGGGGACAGTGCAGAGGTCGGATCAAATTGTTCGGGCAGTACAGAGGGTTGATGATACTGTTGGTGGGAGTCTACAGAGTTCTTTGTCACTTCCTAGATGTCAAAAAATGTATTTCAGAGAGTATTTCGATGATTGTAAAGTCCTTTGCGACATCTAGTGGTGATGATCGGTGCTACAAAAATGCAATACTTCCTTTGTCCGTGAGAGTATTTGTACTTGAGGAGGTCACTTTGTGAACGGAAGCTGCAGTTTCAAGCCGGGGCATTCAGTCAGAATCCTGCACTGGTGTCAGCAGACACAGCATATGTCCAGACTTGCTGTATTCTCTTGCATTGAGCAGGACTACTATTGCAATGGTAGGTAATTACTAGGTCACAGTCAAGTTCATAAATAATTACAGAGGCAATTAGATCACTAATTCAGAACACTTAATAAGGCACCTGTACACCTGCTCATTAATACAAATATCTCATGAGGCAATCATGTGGCGAATTCAATACATAAAAGCATGCAGACACGGTCAAAAGGTTCAGTTGTTCTTCAGTCCAAATATCCAAATTCGGAAGAAATGTGACCTTAGGCACTTTGACTTAGCAATGATAGTTGGTGTCAGATGGGGTGGTTTGAATATCTCAGAAAGTGCTGATCTCGAGGGTTTTTCATGTACAACAGTGTCTGGAGTTTACAGAGAATAGTATGAAATACAAAATGCATCCAATGAGCTCTGCGGTTGAAAACACCTTGTTAATGAGAAGGGTTAGAGAAGATAGACCAAACTGGTTCATGCTAACAGGAAGGGCTGCAGCAGCAGAAGAACACAAACATACACTCAGTGGCCACTTTATTAGGTACAAGGGATACTGAATAAATTGGCCATTGATTGTACAGGTTTCCCCCGCCATCCGAAGGTAGAATGTGCCTATGAAACGGTTCGTAAGCCAAAATGTCATAAAGCGAAGAACCAATTACCATTTATTTATATGGGAAAATTTTGTGAGTGTTCGCAGACCCAAAAATAACCTACCAAATCATGCCAAATAACACATAAAACCTAAAATAACAGTAACACATAGTAAAAGCAGGAATGATATGATAAATACACAGCCTATATAAAGTAGAAATACTTTTCCACAATCATTACTGAACTGTTCTCCGTAGCGAAAATCTTATGCAAGTGCCGTCGGCAGAAAATCTCACGCAAGCGCTGTTGGGAAAAACACTCTCTCCAGTAACCTTTAAGCTATGAAGCTGCCAAATCATACCAAATAACACATAAAAATACACAGCCTATATAAAGTAGAAATAATGTATGTACAGTGTAGTATCACTTACGGGGATCGGGAAGACAGCGCAGAGCACACTGATGATGGTGTGTTAGACTGAGTTGTCGCAAGCTGGGGTGGTGCAGTGGCCCCCACCCTCCAGGCCGCCGACTGATACATTGCTGCGAAGCACTCAGGAATGCAGCGGTAGCCGGGAGGCACACAGCACATCTTTAAGAAAAAAGCCGAAACAAACATGCTAATTAATTAGGTGCTGCCCGACACATAATTGTCGCCCAGATCAGTGCCGACTTCCGATTGCGTCGCCTCTGATCTGGGCTGACAATTACGTGTTGGCGGCACCTAATTAATTAGCATGTTTATTTCGGCTTTTTTCTTAAAGATGTGCTGTGTGCCTCCCGGCTACTGCTTCATTCTCCACGAATCGGTACAGTATCTGTACGTGGCCTGGGTGTTGGGGTGGTGGGACACTGGGGTGTCATCTCGTCATCTGTTTCCATTAGAGCAGGCAGCTCATCTCCTCCTATGACTGCCCGCCTTGATGTCGAAGGTTGAGGTTCGTTGTCTGCTGTGGCTGATGTGGAAGGCTTGCTTGACTGCTGAGCCTCGCGCATTTTTCTATCACACAGTTCTTTGTAAGGACTCAACCCATCCTGCAAATATCTCCTAAACGGATCTACCCTTTCAAAATTAAAGTTGTACTTTATCATTACTCATTCGGTTTTGATTGTTACCCTTTTTTCTTCCAATTGCATCAGCTCTTCATCTGTCAGTTCTTGGTGATGGAATGCCAAAACCTCTTCAACATCATGTTCACCAGCTTCCACAAGCCAAACTCATGTTGTCCTTACTTCGTTCACCATGATCGAAATGCTTAATTATGTCTAGTTTTACACTAAGTGTAACACCCTTACGAGCTCTTTCAGGCTTTTCTGATACCTTAGAACTCATCTTGCAAACGGCTGCTCACAGGCACGTGTTAAAGCAATGCCGGCGAGAATCCGGGGGAGAGCTGCTGCTGCCTTTTATCGCGTGCTGCTTTTTTTTTCGTAACAGTGAAAACACCTTCTGAAAGCGAAAACAGGGTACTAATGTAGGTCTTTCGTAACAGTGAGGTTTCATAAAGCCAACGTTCGAAAAGCGGGGGACACCTGTATGAGCACAAGAGGCTGAATGTTTTGATAGTGATACAAAGCCCTGGTTAGTACTGACTGTTCTGGGCTGCAAATATTAAAGATTAAAGATTAGTTTTGTTTGTCACATGTACATTGTAACTTTAAAACAAATAATGGAATATTGTTCGTGTTAACGACCAGCACAATTCGAGGATGTGCTGGGTGCAGCCCACGAGCCACTATACTTCCATTGCCAGCATAGTGATCCCACAATTTACTAACCTTAACTCGTACATCTTTGGGATATGGGAGGTGTCCAAAGTATCTGGAGGAAGCCTATACGGTCATGGGGAGAATGTACAAGTCCCTTAGAGACAGCGGCGAGAATTGAACCCTGTTATTGATTGTTGGCACTTTAAAGTGTTATGCTAACAGCTACACTACCATGTCCCCCTAGGAAGGAGATATTGTAGCATAGATTATACCATGGTGATACATGGACTCCAGGCTATGGAGTGAAGACACAAGCTTCAAATATTTTCTGTAATTTAGATTGTTATAACACAATTTGATTTCAAGATACCCAGGGACATGACAGGAGACATTGTTTCTGCTAATGAGGGAGTCTGGGATCTGGAAGCAGTCTTCCAAATTTGCGATGCTATCTCTCCTGTAAAAGGAGAAAGAAACTGCAGCTGTCTTCTTTGTATGGCATGGTAACATAGCAGTTGGCATTAGGTTGTTACAGTGCTAGTGAGCTGGGTTCAGTTCCTGTTGATGCCTG
The DNA here is from genome assembly GCF_030028105.1 of Mobula birostris. NCBI lineage: Eukaryota > Metazoa > Chordata > Chondrichthyes > Myliobatiformes > Myliobatidae > Mobula > Mobula birostris. The sequence goes on from NC_092374.1 coordinate 99,663,235, forward strand.
TGAGGAGTTTGTACATTCTCCTCATGACCATGTGGGTTTCCTCCAGGTGCTCCAGTTTCCTCCTACATCCCAAAGATTTATGGGTTAGGGTAAGAGTTGTGGGCATGCTATGTTGGCACCGAAAGATGGCAACACTTGTGGGCTGCCCCCAGCACATCCTCAGGTTGTGTTGGTCATTGATGCATCTCACTGTATGTTTGATGTACATAACAAATAAAGCTAGTCTTGAAGATCTTTAATCTTTATACTGCAAATCTGGGATAGAAATCTAGTACAGTGACTTTGTTGTGAAGACCCATCTGGTTGTCTAATGCCTTTTGGGGAAAGCAGGTTTGTCATCAGAAGAATGGATAATTTGTCAGTGTCTCATAGAATAGCTTAGTAAGCTTTGTTGCCTCTGGGCATTGGGGATTAAAGATATTTTGTGTATAATACCTCATTGAACAGTGGGGTAAATTTTAAATGATAAATTGTTTGTGTGATTTAACTTGTAGTGTTGATGTGGTCATAACCTCTTTAGTTTCAAAGAATTCAATTCATGAAAAGCTTGAAGCAGTAAATCAGTGGCCATGGCTGTTCCAGGCATCACCCATCACCATTGGCAAACTGATTTGTTTTACCCCTCTGCATCAGAATCAGAATCAGGATAAAATCACTGACATATGTCATGAAATGTGTTGTTTTGTGGCAGCAGTACAGTACAATACATAAAAATATATTATAAATTACAGTAAGAAATACACTATGTATGTGAAAATAAAATTAATAAGTAATGCAAAAAGAGAGTAAAAATAGTGAGATAGTGTTCATGGGTTGGTTCAGTGTCCATTCAGAAATCTGATTATGGAGAGGAAGAAGCTATTCCTAATGAGTGTGTGTCTTCAGGCTCCTGTACCTTCTGTCTGATGGTAGTAATGAAAAGAGAGCATGTCCTGGGTGATGGGGTTCCTTAATAGTGGATGGTGCCTTTATGAGGCATTGCCTTTTGAAGATGTCCTTGTTGGTGAGGAGGCTAGTGCTCATGGTGGTAAACCTGAGTTTACAACCCTCTGCAGTTTTATCTAATCCTGTGCATTGGTTCCTCCATACCAGACATTATGCAACCAGTCAGAATGCTGTTTCTTATACATATGTAGAAATTTGCTAGTTTTTGATGGCATACCAATTCTCCTCAAACTTCTAAAGAAGTAGAGCTGTTGGTGAGCCTTCTTCATAAATGCATCAATATGTTGGGCATGAAGGGTCTCAGCTCAAAACATTGACTGTTTATCCCCCTCTATAGATGCTACCTGACCTGCTGAGTCCCTCTAGCATTTTGTGTGTGTTACTCTGGATTCCCAGCATCTACAGGATCTCCCGTGTTTACGATTTACTCCCTACCTTCTGTTCCCTTTGCAGCTGAGTAATGAAATAATTCACCTGTGCTCCAAAGAGATCTGGTTGGATAAGATATTTGAGGGTCACACTAAATCAAGCAAGGCTACTCTCAATGAGTGCATCGAGTGCTGCCAGGCATGGAGAAGGAACTTTGCCCATGCTTCCTCTGTTCACAGCAGGTGAGTCTGATCAACACCTTCCCCCTTAGAGACTCAGCCCTTGACACGTCCCCCTCACATAGTCTCATCTGTCACCCGCCACATTGTCTTCCTCCCTATTCATCCTACGCCTTCTTATTCTGGCTTCTGCCTGCCCCCTCCCCAATCTGTCCCGTTCTGATGAAGGGTCTCGGTCCGATCTGCACATACTGGCTTTCTTGCAGCTGCCTACGGGATCTACAGAACTTTGAGTAAGGCTGGAATTTTGGCATGGTTTATCAGTCACTATAGGGTGACTGGGAACAGCAAACCATGCAATGGTCAATCTCTCATCTTGAGATGACCAGTGGGTACGTGCATAGCAGTGTGTGTGACTGCAGAGATGCATTCATTTATATGTCTGCATTTGTGCACGCATGCTGAGGTTCTATAAACCTTAAGTTAGACTTAGATTAGAATATTGTATTCAGTCCTGATCACCTCATTATAGGAAAGATATGGAAGCTGTAGAGTGGCTGCAGAGGAGATTTACCGGGAAGCTGCCTGGATTAGAGGGCATGTGTTATGAGCAAGAGAAAATCTGCAGATGCTGGAAATCCAAACAACATATGCAAAATGCTGGAGAAACTCAGTAGGCCAGGCAACATCTGTGGAAAAGAGTACAGTTGACATTTTGGGCCGAGACTCTTCATCATAGGTAGAGTGAGCGAGGGCTTTTTACTTTGGAGTGAAGGAGGATGAGAGGTGACTTGATAGTGGTGTACAATATGGTAGGTCAAGTGGGCACCCAGAGAATTTTTCCCAACCAGAAAAGGCTAATACCCGGGGGTATAATTTTTAAGGTGATTGGAGAAAAGTATGGGTGGAATATCCGAGGTAAGTTTTTTACACAGAGAATGGTGGGTGCATCGGACATCCCACCCTGCAAAAACTCATTTCAGGGAGGTAGCACCATCAATTTGCGTGAGACTCCCGGAACTTCCGGGAGAGGTGGGATGTCTGCAATAGAGTAGCTCCTTAGCAGCTAGCCAGCTAGTTTAAATAACGTTAGCTATGCTAATGAATGAATGACTCCTGTTAAACTCACCTCAACATGTCTTTTACAGTCTTAACCCACCATGGGCAATAGAAAAGTCACTGTTGTAAACAGTGCAGCGAGCAACACTGTCATTATTTTTGACCCCTATTAGGCAGGGGTACACTTTAATGTAGTCTGGGGTGACGTACGTTTTATATTTTCTTTTTTTGGAACACTCTGCCATGGTGCGTGCTCTCTCTCTCTCTCTCGCTCTCTGAGACTCTCTCTCTCTCTTGCTCTCGTGGTCTCTCTCGCACTCGCTCTCTCTCGCCCTCTCTCTTGCTTGCTCTCTCTCACGCTCTCTCTCTCACTCGCTCGCTCTCAAAAAAAATTGATTTCCGGGACATTGTATATAATTTGCGGGCATTGGGGAGCCACTATTAATATGCGGGAGACTCCTGGAACTTCCGGGAGAGGTGGGCTGTCTGGTGCATAGAACACTCTGCCGGGGTGGTGGTAGGGGCAGATACATTAGAAACATTTAAGAAACTCTTAGGCACATAGATGACAGAAAAATGGAGAGAAATATGTGAGGGAAGGGTTAGAATGACCTTGGAGTGAGTTACAGAATTGTGGGCAGAAAGTTCTATACTGTGCTTTTATCTTCTATCTATGTGCATGTGTGTGTATGAGTTTGTGTACACATATTCAAGTGTGAATCTATTGTGATATGAGCCATGGTTATAGGACCCAGGAGACTAAGTTCTAATTCTCTGATGACAGGCTGTGAAATGAAACTATAACAGTGACACTCTGTGACTTGGCCACTTTAAACCACAAGGAATGCTCCTGGATTATCATGATATTATCCATCTCCTCTATGAAAGGGTCACTCTCCCTTTTTCCAAGCTTGTTCTATACTCACAGCACACTGCCCGATTCCTCAAGACCCAGTTTGTCGAACATCCCCTTCATCATGTCCAGTGTGAGACCTCAGTCTGGCCTTTACCTTGCCCTCTGACCTGTGCATACCTCCAGTTTATAATGTGTGATTAATTCATCATACCTTGGGAAACGTGCTGTGACATCACACTGCACAGGAATAGCTTGCGGGCTCATCCACAGATGCAGTCATGTCTGTGAAGGCCATGATCCAAGAATAAAAGATTTCAAGAATTTGGGTGGGCCATGTTTCTAGTTTGAGTAGTGCACGGCTCTCACTAGCATGAAATGAGGAAATGCTGCATTCTTTCTTTTTCAATATTTTTATTAGTTACTTGCATAGACAAATACAAAATACATTATGATATTATGGAAACAGAATCAAGATTGAATTGCCCCATAACTATGTATAGTAAATTTACCATAATATTGAAAAGGTATATTTTATTCTAATCTAAAGCAAAATCAAAACCCCATAACAAAACAGAAAAAAGAGAGAAAAAAACAGCTGTTTGGTTAAAAGAAAAGAAAAAAAATCTCTGACATTTAGTCGTAAATTTAAACATATAATTTTTTTATAGGCATCCGTTAGTCTCGTGAGACCATGGATTTGCGCCTTGGAAGGTTTCCAGGGCGCAGGCCTGGGCAAGGTTGTCTGGAAGACCAGCAGTTGGCCATGCTGCAAGTCTCCCATCTCCACGCCACCGATGTTGTCCAAGGGAAGGGCATTAGGACCCATACAGCTTGGCACCAGTGTTGTTGCAGAGCAATGTGTGGTAAAGTGCCTTGCTCAAGGACACAACACGCTGCCTCAGCCAAGGCTCGAACTAGTGACCTTTGAATCACTAGATGAATGCCTTAACCACTTGGCCACACGCCAACTGAAATAGAGGCATCATAAAAAGATTGTGGCAACCTACCTAATTTAAAAGAGTCAGAAAGAACAGAAAGTAAGTGAGGAATAAGCAAAGGAGCAAAAGCCTTGTAGAACTCTCCAGAAAATCCATCAGGACCGGGAGCCTTCCCCGACCTCAGAGGATGGGCAACCCGGGCAATTTCCTCAGAAGGAAAAGATTGATCTAACCATTTTCGATTAACCTCAGAAAGTGAGGGAATGTTTAAACGATCTAGAAAATTATTCATAGCAAAATTGGCTTTAGGTGAATCTGAACTATACAGTTTAGAGTAAAATTCTCTAAAAGTATCGTTTATTTCTAATTGATCAGGAGTTTTTATCACCATTCGCTTTGGAGATTTCCTTAATTTGACGTTTAACTGTTAAAGTTTTAAGTTGATTAGCCAAAAGTTTGCATGTTTTATCACCATGAACATAAAATTGACTTTTATCCTTTAAAAGTTGAGTTTCAACGGGGTAAGTTAAGAACAGATCATATTTAGTTTTAACTTCCACGCGTCTTTTATACAAAATGGGATCTGGATCAGAAGCATATTTTTGATCTAAATGCTTCAGCTAATTGGCTAAATCAGTTCTCTCCTTATTAGCTTTTTTCTTAATACTTGCTGCATAGGAAATAATTTGGCCTCTAATATAAGCCTTGAAAGCATCTCAAATAATAAGGCTAGAAGTGCATTCTAGCATATTCTCTTCAAAGAAAAAAGTAATTTAACTCTCTAAAAATTGTAAAAAAGCCTTATCTGATAGTAAAATTGGATTAAAACGCCAAAATCTGTTTGATTGAGAAACACCCGGAAGATATAAAGCTAAAAAAATGGGGACATGATCTGAAACAGCAATTTTTTTATAATCACAGGATCGAACAGAGGGTATCAAATGACTATCGACAAAAATGTAATCAATCCTGGAATAGGTATGATGAACATGAGAAAAAAGAAATATTCTCTACTTGCTGGGTGTAAAAAATGCCAAACATCAATAATGTCACATTACATTAGAAAAGATTGGATGTAGGAGGCAGATCTACTAATATTCAATCGTTTCGAAGATGAATGGTCTAAAACAGGGTCAAGACAGCAATTAAAATCCCCTCCCAAGATTAAAGAGTACAAGTTTAAGCCTGGTAAAAAGGAAAAAAAAAACGTTCAAAAAAACCGGGATCATCTATATCTGGAGCATAGAGATTAGCAAAAAACAGTTTGTTATCTAGTTTCCCTTAGACTATAACGAACCGCCCATTGGGGTCAGACATTATATCATGTTGCACAAAAGCAACTGAATTGTCAATCAAAATTGAAGCACCTCTGGCCTTGGCTTGAAAGGAAGAATGAAAAACTAGACCATTCCAACGTTTGAACAACCGCCTGCAGTTAGATCTGTGAACATGTGTCTCTTGTAAAAAAAATAATTGAGGCATTCAATTTCTTAACATAGGTAAAAACTTTATTGCGTTTCACAGGGTGGTTTAAATCTTCCACATTTAAACTAAGAAAATTAATATTGTATACCATTTGATTATGTTTAAAATAGAGCTTAAACATAGAAACCACTGGAATATACCAAAAATCCAAACCTTAAAATTCAAAATACTTGACCAAGCAATAGATGAGGCAGGGGTAACCAAACAGCTGATAAAAAGGAAAAAGAAAAAAAAACAGCCCACTCCCATCCACCCCCCTCCCAAGGGAAAAAAATCACCCATGCGAGGGCAAAAGCTAATCTACTGATAAATCCCTCCCCCGACATCCTACTGGCAGAGCTCCAAGAGAAGAAAAGATCAGTACGGAACGAATTCCAACCTAGACTAAATAACCTTCAAATGAACTAAAACAAATCAAAACACAATGTTTTGCAAAAAATAATGACAAAGAAAACTTACTGAAGTTAACTCTATTAATTTACTAAGCAGAAAAAATAAAAAAGAGAAGAAAAAGAAGAATTATTTATAAAAATATATCGAAAAAGAATTATTCAAAGAGAAAAGTAATAAACAAATAAACTGCACAATTGCAACAAATTAATCAGACAAGCTGAGGGAACAAGGTTATATGAAGCAGAAATAAACATTTAAACTTCTGGAGTTGATAGATAAAAATATTATTCCAAAGAGCTAAAGAGTTCAAAACATCATGTTGAAAAAAATTAACTCAGCAAAGAAAATACGATAAGAACAGAAACTAATTATAAGAGTATAAGAGAGTAGAAGAGAGAATTGCTCAAAAAAAAAGACGTACTAAACCATTAGATTGCAAACATCCAACAACAAAGAATCAGTCAAGCTAAGGAAGTGTAATTTATATGATACAGTAATAAACAATTAGTCTTCTGGACTTGATTTGGCCTGAAGAAAATCATGCACTTCCTCAATCGAACGAAACAACTTAGGAGATCCATTTTCCAAAATGATCCTGAGGCGAGCGGGGTAATTTAGTGAAGGTTTTTATCCTTTGTTGTATAACTCGGCCATAACCTTTTTATACTTAAAACATTCATTTAATACCTCAGGCGAATAATCTTCGACCAGCCTTATCTTATAATCTTCAAAGTTGATCATACCAAACTGACGAGATTGGCGAATTATAGAAACCTTAGTTTGGAAGTCATGAAAAGCAATTATCGCAGGTTGAAGTTTTTGTTGAGAAGCAGTTCTAAACACTGGGATTCGGTGTGCCCACTCTATTCTTGGTGGAGTATCCAAAACATCAGAAAACAAACGAGCCAACAGATTTGCAAAAAATTCTGCAGGTCGCTTGCCTTCGACCAACTCAGGAAGACCCAAAATTCGTATATTGTTCCTTCTTGATCTATTCTCCAAAGCAACAATCTTAATTAAATTAATTAATTGAATCTTAAAGATTTAACAATTTTCGATTGTTTATCTCCAAGCTTTTCCAATTCATTTGTCTTAGTGTCCAGTCTGGTTAAAGCATCTTCATGTTCTTGAATCTGAGTAGTATGTTCCTGTAAAGTATTTTGCAAAGTCTGCAGCAGAATCTCCATTCATTAAACCTCTGAGGTAACTTTTAAACATACACCCGAAAGTTGTTCAGATGTTTTGCTCTGAGCTTTTCAAATTAACTCCAGAATAGCTTCCATAGTCACAGAAGGATCCTCTTCTTTTTTGGAAGTTTTAGCATGAGACATCATAATATTCCAAAAGTAAGTTTTTCGAAGCAGATTGGATTCAGTAATTTAAAAAGAACGGAGCCATTCGAGAAACGTGTCTACTCCATGCAATGCCAGTAGGAGGAGTCGAAATGCTGCATTCTTGTCTTACAGAAACGTTGCTCGAGGACAATATCCATGCACCATCTATCTACAGGCCATGACACTCAGGGACTTGGTCTATATTGTAGTTAGTGAATTTTTGTGACTGTATGTTTTCTGCTATTGTAATTATATGTGCGATAGAGGATGTGTTTTGTACTGCGTGTAACTGTTGGTGCTATGTTTTGCAGCTTGGCGTCAGAGGAGTGTTGTTTCAGTTGGTTGCATTTATGTGTATGATTGAATAACAATTAAACTTGAACTTGTTTGGTGTCATGGTGGAGTGCCATTCAAAGCATCCTGACACCCACTTCACAGACACACAGCAATCTATTCCTAAAGAAAGCAGGAAATTAGGGAGATTTGATAGAGGTATACAAAATGATGAGGAGTAAATACAAGGGAGGGGTATGCAGGGCCATGGCTTCGGTGTGGGTCGATGGGATTAGATAGGATAACAGTATTGTCTAGATTCTATAAGCCAAAGGGCCTGTTTCTGTGCTGAAGTGCCGTATTTGATCAATGATGGATCCACCTGAAAGCAGTTCCGGTCACTTACCTATGGGAAAGATATCAATAAGATTAAAAGAATACTAAGAGAATATTTACAGAGATGTTGCTGAGACTTGAGGACCTGAGTTATCGGGAAAGTTTAAATAGGTTAGGACTTTATTCCCTGGAATATAGGAGAAGGAGAGGTGATTTGATAGAGATGCACGTATTTATGAAAGATATACTGTATATAGGTTAAATGCAAGCAAGCTTTTTCCTTTTAGGTTGGGTAAGACTAGAACTAGAAGTCACAGTTTAAAGGTGAAAGATGAAATACTTAAGGGGAACATGAGGGAGAACTTCACTCAAAAGGTGGTGGGAGTGTGGAACGAGCTGCCAGTGGAAGTGGTAATTTCAACATTTAAGAGAAGTTTGGATAGGTTCATGGATGGGAGAGGTATGGAGAGCTATGGTGTGGGTGTGTGTCAGTGTGCACTAGGCAGAGCAACAGTTCAGCATGGACTAGATGGGCTGAAGGGCCTAGTTCCATGTTGTAGATGATTATGACTATGACTCTGTAAGTATGAGGACAAAGATTTATTTATTTTTTTTTAAACTTAAGTGATCTCAATCTACAGGTTCTCAGACATCCCCTGGGTCCTGGATCACACGAGTATTTTTGCTCAAGTGGATGCCTTCATACAGCGGTGCAGAGATCTACTGGAGGTATGACTACAGGAAGGGTTTAATACTTGGAGTAAGCAGTGATGCCGGATGCTGGGAATCAGAAGCAAAATAGATAATGTTGGAAGTTGCTCACAAGTTGAAAGGGTGGTTAAGAAGGCCTTGGTGTGTTGGCCTTCATTAATTGGGGGATTGAGTTCAAGAGCCACAAGGTAATAAGGAAGCTCCAGAAATCATGGTTAGACCACATTTGGCATATTGTGTTCCGTTTTGATTGCCCCATTAAAGAAAGAATGAGGAAGCTTTTGAGAGAATGCTGAGCAGATTTACCAGGATGCTTGGATTGGAGAGAAGTCTTATGAAGAATGAGATGGGGTTGAGTGAGCCAGGGCTTTTCTCTTTGGAGTAAAGGAGAATGAGAGATGACTTGATAGAGGTGTACAAGATGATAAAAGGCATAGCATAGTGGATAGCCAGAGACTTTTTCAAAGAGAGTGATAGGTATGTGGAATGGCCTGCCAGGGGTTGTGGTAGAGGCAGATATGTTAGGGACATTAAATAGACTCTTAGACAGACAATGGATGATAGGACAATAGACGGCTATGTTGGAGGGAAGGGTTAGATTGATCCTAGAGTAGGTTTAAAGGTGAGCACAAGATTGTGGGCTGAAGTGCCCGTACTGTGCTGTGATGTTCTCAGCAGTCAAGCAGTATCAGTTAATGTTCCAGAGGTTCACAGTCTTTGCTGATCTGATCCGATGCAAATGACACTTTTTATTTTATGTTTCGATGTACTGATGGCAGATGGAGCTCATCATTAAACTTACCTTTAATCTTCCCTACTGTTGAGACACACTTTCTGAATTTTTATTATTTCATTTTTAAATGCCTCCCACTTATCAGATGTTGATTTCCCCTCTGACAGCTGTTCGCAGTCTACTCTCACCACGTCCTGTCTAATACTATGGAATTCCACCTTTTCCCAGTTTGGAACTCTGTCTTAAGGACCAACCTTATTTTTATTGTAACTGCTATGAAGCTTCCCTGTTCTCTATGGACACTGTTCTTAAAAGATTTCCCGTACAGACTCTGCTCTCACTTGCCATCTTCATTCACTAGGTCAAGTGAAGTCTCCTCCCTTGTGGACTAGGCACTGCTTAAGTAAACCTTGGAATTATTTTATGAATTCAACTCCATCTAAGCTTCTTGTACTAAGCCAATTCCAGTTAATACTGGAAAAGTTAAGGTCCCCCTCTATGACATTTTAGAGTAGATTTGGGCCCCATAACTAAGAAAGAACGCTCTGACATTGGAGAGGGTCCAGAGGAGGTTCACGAGCATTATCCCAGCAATTCTAATGTCCCTGGGAACATTTGGTCCAGGCAATCAGAGCTTTCCTACTGACAGCCCTGAGTTTTAAGAGAGTTGTGCATCAAGGATCAACTTTAATTGCCACATACATATATATTTACATGTTTTAGGAATTTGCTGTGATGTGTTGGTGCAACATGTAACAAAAAGAAGCAACATTCAGCAATTATAAAGGATAAACAATTACATGAAAAATAAAAGATATAGGTTAAAGTACAGATATGAATGCAATGTGCATAAATATATAAACAGTATTATAAAAGTGGTTTAAAGTATTTATAGTGCAGTGATGGGAATAATAAATAGAGGGGAGTGGGTGGGTGACTAGAATGGTTAATCAGATTAACTGCCTGGGGGAAGAAACTTTTAAAATGGGATAAAGTTTTTGTTTTAGTAACCCTACAGCACTTCCTAGAAGGGAGCTTTTGGAAAAGGTAGTGTCTGCATTTCCTGCCCACTTCTTTGTTCCAGACATATCCCAGTTGTGCTGTGATGGCAGACTGCAACCTTTTCTGCTGAACTGACTGTTTGCTGTGGTTTTCCCATATTGTTAGGGAATGCTACACAACACCAGACAGTAATGGCTGATGTGGTGAATGGCAAATCAGTTATTGGAAACCTGGACCGGCCAGTGCCTGGTTTAAAAATGTCACTGTATTCTATCCCCACCTGCTTAGGTCTGTGACTGCCAGGAGCTCTTTGCCCGCTGGGACGAAGGGAAACAGACACCCCTTCCATGTTTTGGAGGACATCGTGGCCCTGAGATAACACGGGGTCTACTGGAGATTGAAGCCACATTCAACAAGAACCTGCAAATATTGATAAACTCACAGACTGAGATCTTGGATGTTAAGAACACCTATTGGCATGATGACTACAGCAGGTCAGAGCCATTGCACTAGTAGGGTTGCTTTGAGAGCAGGTTACCCAGACTCAAAGGTACTGCCAACATTCAGGCAGAGCGTGGTGCCAGCAATGATTCCAATCTTTTCTTTGATAATGCTTTGCCATTTATCCTGTATGCACAGTCCCATTAGGTGCTGAGGAACAAAGTCATTGTAGGTGCAGGGGGCAAAATGTCCTGAAAATGCTACACCTTTGGAGGGGTAGTACTGAGGGAGGGTCACACTGTGGGAAGGGTGGTACTGAGGGAGGGTTATACTGTGGGAGGGGTAGTACTGAGGTAGGGTCACACTGTGGGAGGGGCGGTACTGAGGAATGGTCACACTGTGGGAGGGGCGGTACTGAGGGAGGGTCACTCTGTGGGAGGGGTGGTACTGAGGGAGGGTCACACTGTGGGAGGGGTGGTACTGAGGGAGGGTCACACTGTGGGAGGGGTGGTACTGAGGGAGGGTCATACTGTGGGAGGGGTGGTACTGAGGGAGGGTCACACTGTGGGAGGGGTGGTACTGAGGGAGGGTTATACTGTGGGAGGGGTGGTACTGAGGGAGGGTCACACTGTGGGAGGGGTGGTACTGAGGGAGGGTCACATTGTGGGAGGGGTAGTACTGAGGGAGGGTCACACTGTGGGAGGGGTGGTACTGAGGGAGGGTCACACTGTGGGAGGGGTGGTACTGAGGAATGGTCACTGTGGGAGGGGTGGTACTGAGGGAGGGTCACATTGTGGGAGAGGTGGTACTGAGGGAGGGGCGGTGCAGAGGGAGGGTCACGCAGTGGGGGGGCGGTACGGAGGGAGGGTCACGCAAGTGGGGGGGTGCTGCTGAGGGAGGGTCACGCTGTGGGATGGGTAATATTGAACGAGAGTCACACTGTGCGAGGGTGTATTGAGGGTGTGCTGCATGATTGATTATGCCATATTGCCAGAGATAACATCTTCTGGCTGAGACATGAAACTGTGGCCCCAAAGTATCTTTCTAGGTAACCATGAAGATTCCATGGTACTGCTGAGACAGTAGTTCAACTCTTCTTAATTTTTCGGGGAGGGTGGTGATATTTGTACTCTTAATCGACATCACTGGAAAAAAGGAACCCAGAGGCATTTGCAGGATTGGCTTGCTCAATTTAGTGGTTAAATTCCTATTCTGCCTCTGTGGTGAAACTCCAAACACTTGTTCTTCTTTCTGGCTGTTACAGGACCCTTGCTCTCCCTGCTGACACCTTCAGGGAAGTGTTGAGGAAGCCTTGACCATAGCGCAATCCTTCGGTCACCCCTGTGCTGCACACATTGGTATATTCAGTTCTGAGCCAGAGTCATGTTTCTACCTTGGTCTCGGTGATCACTACCCTCTGTTCTGTCCCACCCCTTTGGTTTTCATCCCTGTGGCCCTGTTACCCATTTCTTCTCCCTCCGTCCTTCTCACAGCTTTCTTCCCACATCCTTCTCACTCTGGTTTCTCACCTCCTTTCCTTTCTCCCACAGTCTACTGTCTGCTCCTGTCTGATTTCTCCTTCTTCAGTTCTTCTCCTCTCCCAGCTTCTCACATCATTCCCTTTGGACGAACAACACCTCATATCCCATCTGGGCAGCCTCCAAACTGATGGCATGCATATCAATTTATCCAACCTCTGTCCCGCCTCCTTTTCTCTTTTTCTATTCCCCATTCTGGCTCCCAGTTCACCCCTTAATTTCTCCTCACATACCCATCACCGGCCTCTGGTGCCCCTCCTTTTTCCCTTTCTTTCACGGTCCACAGTCCTGTCTATTAGATTCCATCTTCAGCCTGTTACCTCTTCCATCTAGCACTACCCAGCTTCCCACTTCATCCACAGTCCTTCACCCACTCATTTGGTCTCACACATCACCCAACAGCTCGTGCTCCCCCCATCTTTTATTCCGCCTTCTGTTCTCTTTCTTTCCAGTTCTGATGAAATGCCGACTGTTTATTCCCCTCTGTAAATGCTGCCTGACCTGCTGAGTTCCTCCACCATTTTGTGTGTATGTTGCTTCAGGTATCCAGCACTTTCAGGATCTCTTGGTCGGTGATTTACTGATTGTTTGTGTGCATTCAGGTTCCGCTCTGGTATCAAGGACCTGGAAGTGATGATGCAGAACCTGATTTCATCAGCGTTTGAAACTGTGACCACAGTGCAACATGGCGTGGAACTCCTGGAAGTGTTCCATCATCTCTCCTATCGAGAGGTATGTATAACGTTAGGGCTAGCTGTGGACTGACAAACAAACTTTGTTTCTGTAGCGATGGTTTTTGGACCAGAGAAGGGAGTTAGGGGTCAAGTTAGGGGCAAGGATGAAGGGGAGTTAGAGGCCAGGTCCAAGCCTAGGCTACTGCTTCACATTTAAGGCCAGCAAAGTGGACATGTGATGGTGGACACGTGATGAAGGACATGGTTGGATGTTGGACCAGAAGACCAGTGAGGAGAGGACTGGTTGCACCCCCCAGGTCATCAGGTCAATGGCGGGTTCTGGGATCAGAGTTCCCGTGGGCAGGAGGTACAAGGGTTGGTGACCCTGAACCTGTGAAACCTGCATTCAAGGTCTAGTGTTCGGGATTCCCTCCTTGGCAAGTCCACGTGGAGATCTGGGGTTTGGGGTCCTCATTCGTCGTCTTTGGTGGGTCCTAGGGTCGGTATTGTAGATCGAAGCCCCAAGGCTGATTGAAAGTCTAGAAATCGAAGCCCAAAAACTGTAATCCTGAGTCTGTGAGTCCACTGGAGAAGTCGAAGACTCTGTGGATGGCAGTGCACATGGTCGTAGTGACCACTGTGACCTCAATCATCAGTGGAATTTATTTATTTAGAGATACAGTGCAGGACAGATCCTTCTGGCCCAATGAGCCACACTGCCCAGCAATCCGCCTATGGTCCTAACGTAATCACAGGACAATTTACAAAGACCATTTAACCTACTAACCAGAATGTCTTTGGACTATTGGAGGATACAGGAGTGGGGAAGTCTATGTGCTCTCAGGAAAGATGTACAAGCTTCTTACAGATGGTGTTGGAATTGAACTCTGAGCCATAATAGCACTGGGCTAACTGCTTCACTATTGTGACACCCATATTTCTAAATTTCTTGCCTTATTCATCTCTTCTATGATCAAAAAACACCGCTGATCATAAAAGAGCACTAACTTGAAAGCAAGTGTAATCATGAAGGTTCTTTGTAGATACGGACTAACGTGTGGAGTGGGTCCTCGGTCAGTGTCCAGTCTACTACAGCTACTCCCCTGGAAATGCATAACTGTGGTAAGCATGCTGGTACTCAAGTGACATTTAAAGTGGATCCCTGCAAGCCCACGCTCCCAACGATTCTACTCGCTGACGTTCAGTTGCTAGGAAATACGTTGGATTACCTGTTTCTGCGTCAGAACCAGTGGGAGATGAGAGACTACTGCACACTTGTCCTGACAGACTCCAGACTCGGCCATCCAACTCGAGGGCCTAATCTCTTTTCGGGTGGACAGAAGTGCTGCAACCTCTGGCAGGGCTCGTGGTGGATGTCTGTGTATCTATGTCAATAAGAACTGGTAACTGAACACCTCAGTAGTAACGGCTCTCTGCTCACAGCAGAGAGAGTTTTTAAACTGGTTAAGCCAGTTTACTGGGAGATCAAGACCTAGCCATAAGGCGCCATTTCAGCACAGCAGGACTGCTTCAAAAGCACAGACTGGAGTATATTCAGGGAGGTGGCTACCTACAAGCATCAAGTCAATAATGATGAATATGGGTGATTGGTGACTGACTACATAGAAAATGCACTGAGGACATTACTGTGATTAAACACTACACTGGCAGGACAAACCAGAAACCAAGGCTGACTGCAGAGGTTTGTACACTGCTTCGGGATCAAGATGCTACATTCAGATCGGGGATTAGGATGACTCTAAGGTCCCATGCCATCAGGAAGGCAAAGCAGGAGTATGCACAGAGAGTTAACAGACACTTCTGTGACACCAGGCCAGGGACATAAGGTGCATATGGCAAGGTATACAAACCATAACCAATTACAAGTCCATCCTGAACATCAATGACAGCGATGCTCCCTTCCTGATAGACTGAATGCCTTCTATGCACAATTTGATGCATTGAATGGTGTGACATCAAGGAAAGTTCGCTCTCCCCTAAGGAACAGGCACCCTGTCTGGCCACAGCCAAGGTGCGGAGGCTCCTAGCCAGGGTAGACCCACAGAAAGCTGTGGAACTGGATAATATATCTGGTCAGGCGCCGAGGGACTGTGTGGCCCAGCTAACAATGGACATCTTTAATATCCCTTTGTAACAGTCCACTGGCCCTGCAGGTTTCAAGGCACCACCATCATTCCAGCACCCAAGAGACCAATGGCAAATGGCCTAAACGATTACCACCCAGTGACACTGACTTCAACATCATGAAGTGCTTTGAGCGGCTGCTAATGGATCTTATAAAATCCCACCCTCCAGCTATACCAGACCCTTTCTAGTTCACCTACCGCTCAAGTTGGTCCACTGATGATGCCATAGCCTCGGCCCTCCCACTCTATCCTGTCCCACCTAGAAAATGGTTACTCATACACCAGGATGTGTTATTCATTGACTTCAGCTTGGCATTTAACATGATCACCGCTGAGAGGCTAGTGGGTAAACTATCCTTGTTGGGACTCAACGCAACTCTCTGTAAGAGGATCTTGGGCATAGATGGAAAGACCCCAGTCAGTCTGAGTTGGCAGCAACATCTCAAGCTCCGTCATACTGAGCACCGGTGCCCTCCAGGGCTGTATGCTCAGCCCACTGTTGTTTACACCGTTGACGCTCGACTGCGCTGCCTGATCCGGCTCAAACCACATCATCGAGTTCACTGATGATCCTACAGTGGTTGGCCTCATCAGCATCAATGATGAGTCAGTGTACAGAGAGGAGGTAGAGAGGCTTGTCAAATGGTTCGAGGTCACAACCTGAGTCTCAATGTGGAGAAGCAAAAGAAATGATTGTGGTTTTCAGCAAGCCACAAATCGACCGCTTTCCATTGCACATCAATGGCTCTGCTGTGGAGAGAGTGAAGAGCTCAAAGTTTCTTGGTGTGCACATAATGGACGATCTAACCTTGACCCACAACACTTCTTTACTAGTCAAGAAGGCAGAGCAGCATCTACACTTTCTGAGGAGATTGAAGTGTGCAAGACTCTCTGCCCCCATTCTAACAACTTTCTACAAAAGCATCATCAATAGTGTCCTCTCTGGCTGTGTCATTGTGTGGTGTGAAAGCTGCAAGGCATTGGACCACAAGACCCTGGAGAGGATAGTAAAAACCTCTAAGAGGGTCACTGGGGTCTCCCTCCCCTCTATTTGTGATATTTACTGGGAGTGTTGCACCTAATAATGGAGAAAATGAGAGAGGTCAATACCTACCCGCCCCCCCCCCCCCCCCGTGCATCTGCTTCATAGACTACTCAAAGGCCCAAATTTGCTGTATTTGGTTCAATACACCAAACTGTGGATGACAATGGTTCAACTGGGCGTGGCACCCCACCTAGTGGCTCTTCTAGAGACACTGTGTGCTACGCAGTCCTCCAGCCTTCGGACCACATCTTGGGAGACTGAATCATTCTGCAATGGGAAAGGAGCCTGTCAAGGCTGCATCCTTTCTCCACACCTTCTTAACATCTGCACTGAGATGATCATAAGACTGGCAATTCCAGACAACACTGGCATTAAAATGGAAGGAAGAACCATTAGTAACTTGAGATATGCAGATGACACAGCCCTGCTAGCCACAACAGAAGAAGACCTACAAGCACTACTCAATAATGTTGCAAAAGTCTCTGCTGAATTTGGATTGCTGATAAATGGCAAAAAAACCAAAGTTATGGTGATAAGCAAAACTGCAATTCAAGCTGATATCTACATGGGAAACGACAAGATCGAACAAGTGTCCTCCTTTATATACCTTGGTGCAGAACTAAATGACACAAATGAATGCAGCAAGGAAATAAGGCGAAGGCTAGCAATGACACGCACAAGCACTACCAAGCTCTGGAACATCTGGAAAGATAGATCTGTGATCACTGACACCAAGACACGCCTCCTCAAGCCAGTAACCCTATATGGCTGTGAAACATGGACCCTAAAAGCAGCTGATGAAAAGAAGTTGACAGCATTTGAGATGTGGACATACAGACGGATCCTCAGGGTATCATACCTTGAAAAGAGATCCAACAATTTCATTCTAGAAAAGATTGGTACGAAACCAATACTTCTGGAAACCGTTACCCAAAGGAAACCTTGCTATTTTGGACACATTTCAAGAACTGATGACACACTGGAACGCACTGTGCTTGAAGGCGGAGTAGAAGGAAGCCGCTTCCAAGGCAGACGGAGGACATCCTGGATTGGCAACATCAGGAAGTGGACCAGCCTCACTGCCAGAGATGCCAGAGGTTTGACTGCCGACAGACCGCAGTGGAAGGAAGTGGTCGCCGAGGCCCTGGCAGAGTGTGGCACATGGTGATGATGATGCAGACAAAGGGCCTGAAGCATTGTTGAGATCCTTAACACACATCTCACAATCTCTTTGACCCACTACCGTTGGAAGGAGGTACAGGAGTATCAGGACTAGGACTGTCAAACTGGATAACAGCTCCTTCCCTCAGGCTGTGAGATTAATGAATACCCTTTCACCACCAAGGTCGAGTCACAAGGCCAGTAAACTCTTTACTGTTTACTTGTGCTGTACACTACTTGCATATTAAGTTATATTTTATTAACTTATTGTAATATTTTGGTTTATCTGTTGTGCGTTATATTTTTTGTGGGTGTACCGTGGTTTCATTGTTTTGTTGTATATATGTACAGTCAGACAAGAGTAAACTTGAACACGAAGTATGCTGGAGGCCTGGGTTGGAGGACTGCGCGTGTGTGTTGGTGTGTGTCTTTGTGTGTGCGTGTGCATGGGTGGGTGGGTGGGATTTGGTGTGTTCTGTGTTCTGCCATGCATGCTGTGTTGGTGCCTGAATGTGTGGTGACTTGTGAGCTGCCCCCAGCACACCATTAGGTTGTGATAGTTGTTAATACAAATCGCACATTTCACTCCATGTTTTGACGTACACATAATAAATAAAATAAAATGAAACTCAATCTGAAATTGCCTCTGCTTTGGAGGAGAGCGGGACCTCCAGCATTCGAAGAATGTTGGAGATTTCACCAAAAATACCTTAAACAAATATTTTTCATCTGTATTTACTATGGAAAAGATCATGGAAGCTCTGGAATTCAGGGAAGAGAATGGTGACATTTTGAAACATACCTGGATTACAAAAGAATGTCTTCTACATGGATTTTAGCAAGATCTTTAACAAGGTCCAAGATCAGATCTCATGGGATTTGGGGTGAGCTGGTCAATTGGATATAAAATCAGCTTGGTAGAAGGAACCAGTAGAGGTATTTGACCAATGCTGTGTTGTGAGTAGGGATAGGTGCTGGGTCCATTGTTATTTGTCATCTATATTAATGATATGGATGAGAACGTAAGCTTTTTGATTACACCAAACTTGGTATTGTGGTGTACAGTGAGGAAGGTTGTCTAAGGGTACAACAGGAACAAGACTAACTGGGAAAGTGAGTCAAGGAATGGCAGATAGAGTTTGACTCAGACGAGTGCAAGGTGATGTATTTTAGTAAGTTAAACCAATGTAGGATTTGTATAGTAAATGGTGAGCCCTCGAGAATGTTGTAGAACAGCAAGACTCAAAAATATAAGTAGATAATCCCCTGAATGTTGAGACACAGGTAGACAAATGCTTAAGTAGGCATTTGGTACACTCGCCTTTATTGGTCACAGCACTGAGTACAGGAATTGGGTTGTAAGTATAGAGTTATGCAAGATGCTGGTGAGATCACAGTACTGTGTGTAGTTCTGATCACACAGATATAAGAAGGATCTCATTAATCTGGAAAGGGCACAAAAAAATTTCACAAGATTGTTACTGGGACTGGAGAGAGCGAGTTAGAAGGAAAGATTGGATATGCTGAGACCATTTTCCCTTAGCATCGGTGGCTGACGGTTGGCCTTGTATAAAACCATTAGTGGTACAGATAAGATGAATGGCCATGGAGATTTTCCCAGGGTAGGGGAGTCCAATCCTAGACGCCATATATTTAAGACGAACATAGAATATTACAGCACAGTACAGATCCTTTGGGCTATGATGTTGTGCCAGCCTTTTGACCTACTCTAAGCTCAACCTAACCCTTCCCTCCTACTTATCCCTCCATTTTTCTATCATCCATGTATTTATCTAAGAGTTTCTTAAATGTACCTAATTTGTCTGCCTCTACCACTGCTCCAGGCACTCTACACGCCACACACTCACCACTAATCTTTGTTTAAAAACTTACCCCTGAAGTACTTTGCTCCAGCCAACTTAAAATTATGCTCCCTTGCATTAGCCATTTCCACCCTGTGAAAATGTCTGTCTGTCCACTCAACCTATGCCTCTTATAATTTTCTCATTTCTTATATGAGAAGGGGAACTTTTAAATCATATCTGAGGAAAGACTTTTCCACACAGAGGGCAGTGGTATGTAAAACCAGCTACCATAGGAAGTGGTAGAGGTTGGCACCTTTACATTTATTTACCTAGAGATACAATGTGGAAAGTCCCTTCCAGCCCTTTGAGCCATACCACCCAACAAATCAAATCAAATCAAATTCAAGTTTAATTATCATTCAGCCATACATGAATACAGTTAAACGAAAGAGAGTTCCTCTGGGCCAAGGCACAAAACATGCATAGCACATTCAAAATTACGAGCAAAAAAACAGTTGTGCAAAAAAAACGTATATATAGCCCAAGTCCCTGAGCGACATGTCCCGCAAACCCATGGTGCAGTTCCCGGCAGTGCGCAGACGCACACAATCCAGCTTGTCATCCCACCAATCGAACAACAGAGTGCAGCACCGATGGGCAAGGCTAGACCCAACCTAGCATGGACGCCACGCTACATCACCTTCGGCATCTCCTCTCCTGGACTGTAGGAGCAGGCAAGCCTGCGGCTTGAGGCCTATTCCTCGCTACAACTGAGGCCACACAGCTCCCCACGTCTGTTGTCCCACCAAACAATGTAAACAGGTCTGCGGCATCTTACATTATCAATGTCCAAGAGAACCATTTAAGACAATCACCCGCGGTTACACTGCACGCCATCTTTGCTCGTGAACTCTGATGCCTTCCTGTAGCAGGCAGCAACATGGTCTGCATCCAGTCCGGCACCTCTGCCAATGAGCAGCTCACTGACCTGCAGCACTCAAAGTCTTGGAGTCCATCAATGTCTTGCTATCATAAAAGAGACATTTAACAAAGGAAAAAACATGTTTGGTTGGCCCCTGAGAGGCCACTGTGTCCAAACACGCCACCATCTTACCAGAGGTCCCCACAAGTTCACAACCCTGATTTAACCCTACCCTAGTCATGAGACAATTTACAATGACCAATTAGCCTACCTGGTACCTCTCTGGACTGTAGGAGGTAATTGGAGCATATAGAGAAAACCCATGCATTCCACACAGAGGACGTACAGAGACGCCTTACAAAGGATGCGGGATTAAACCCCGAAATCCGATGCCCCTTCTGAATTAGTGTCACACTAGTTACTACGCTACCATGGTGGCAAGTTAATGGATAGGAAAGGCTTGGGGAAACATGGGCCAAACTTGGGTAAATCGGATCAACTCAGGAAGGCACCAATGAGCCAGGCCAAAGGGCCTATTTACATCCTCTATAAATCTGCGACTCTTTACAATGAGCAATGAAAGAGTTGACAAGAGAACATCTGCAGATGCAGGAAATCTGAGCAACACACACAAGATGCTGGAGGAACTGAGCAGGCCAGGCAGCAACAATGGAAAAAAGAACAGTCGACGTTTCGGGCTGAAACACTGCCGAAGGGTTTCACCCCAAAACATTGACTGTGCTTTTTTCTATAGATGCTGCCTGGCCTGCTCAGTTCCTCCAGCATTTTGTGTGTGTTGCAAAGAAAGAGCTGATTTTATACAGGGGCAGTATCTAATTTCTCATTAAACTGGTTTATACGGGCACCTTAATTTGATTGGTGATGGATGCCAGTCTTGGACACATTTTTTAATGTAATTCTGTTACAATAATACTTTCATTTGATCTGTCTCTTGTTGAATCTGTGTTGAAGAAGAAAGAAAAACAACATTCAAGCAACAGTTTGTACATCTTTGTGTGGGGGTATGGGAAAGGGGCTTCTTTAGCTGTTGTTGTTTTGATCTGTTGCTGCTGTTTGTGTTGTACTGTCAAACGCTGTGGACAAGCTATGTTGGTACTGGAATGTGTGGCTACCCCCAGAACATCCTTGGTTTGTGTTGGTTGTTAATGCAAATGGCACATTTCACTGTATGTTTTGAAGTGCCGTACTGTGCAAAATTCATCTAAATAGCTAGGGTGGCTGAGACCGGTGCACAGTGCTGTGTTTGTCAATGTGGAGTCTGTAAATCTGACAGCAGCAAAGGATGTTGGGAATGGCGAGGGTGGAGCTGCAGGGGAGGGGTGTGGGGCAGCTGGCAGAGAGGAATGCCAGAGATGGGGAATGGCGCTTGTGCGTACACACGTATACACACACACACACACACGAACACACACACACACACACACACACACACACACACACACACACACACACACACACACCCTCCCTCAGAAACACCAAACAAGGTCATTTGATTCCAAGTAATTGGTTTATCAATCATTACAGAATGTCTCTCTAATGCTTCCCACTCCCTCTCCTCTCCTTTCCTCTTTTCCCTACTTTAATTCCCTTCTCCCTCCCTCCTTCCCACTCTCAGTCCACAATAAAGACCCATATCAGAATCAGGTTTATCATCACTCAAGGTTGTCTTCTTTTTACAGCATAATACATAAAATTGCTATGGTACTGTGCCAGAGTCTGAGGCACTCTAGCTATAGTTATGTACCTAAGGCTTTTGCATAGTACTGTATGTATAATAAATAAATCTGAATCTGATTCTTAGAGGGATTGACAGCTAAGATGCACAAGTTTCCTCTGCTGGAGGATCTCAAAGAACAGATAAAGTCTTAGGATAAGAGATTAGCTATTTAGTTGGAAAAAGAGCAATTCCTTCACTCAGAGTTCTGGATCTCTGAGCACAGTAATCCAAGAGAATGATCAATTTATTACTACATACTAATAGAATCAGAGCACATGTGATCAGACAGAAAAGGGAGTAGTGTATTGATTGTTACATGCAAATTGTTACTATATGTTAAATATGGTGCTACATACTACAAGCTAATTGATTACTGAGTTGCCACAATTGATTACTACGTGCAAATGGACTAGAACATAGAACACAGCAATCTATGGCACATTACAGGCCCTTCGGCCCACAATGTTGTGCCGACCATGTAACCTACTCTAGAAACTGCCTAGAATTTCCCTAGCGCATAGCCCTCTATTTTTCTAAGCTCCATGTACCTATCTAAGAGGCTCTTAAAAGACCCTATTGTATCCGCTTCCACCACCACCGCTGGCAGTGCATTCCACACAGCCACCACTCTCTGTGAAAAACTTACCCCTGACATATCTTTGGTACCTATTTCCAAGCACCTTAAAACTATGCCCCCTCGTGTTAGCTATTTCAGCCCTGGGAAAAAGTCTCTGACTATCCACACGATCAATGCCCTTCATCATTTTATGTACCTCTGTCAAGTCACGTCTCATCCTCCATTGCTCCAACCTCCATGCAGAATATGAACCATCTGCAACCACCTTTTGCTCTCTCTGGGCAAGCCAATTCTGGATCCACGAAGCAAGGTCTCCTTGGATCCCATGCTTCCTTACTCTCTGAAGGAGCCTTGCATGGAGAACCTTATCAAATGTCTTACTACACAACATCCACCTTCATCAATGTGTTTTGTTACATCCTCAAAGAATTCAATCAAGCTCGTAAGGCATGACCTGCCCTTAACAAAGCCATGCTGACTATCCCTCATCAGATTATGTCTCTCCAAATGCTCATAAATCCTGCCTCTTAGGATCTTCTCCAGCAACTTTCCCACCACTGGTCTATAACTTCCTGGGTTATCTCTACTCCTTTCCTTGAACAAGGGAACAACATCCGCAACCCTGCCATCCTCCGGTACTTCTCCCATTCCTATTGATGATGCAAGGATTATCGCCACAGGTTCAGCAATCTCCTCCCTCACTTCCCACAGAAGCCTGGGGTATATCCCGTCCGGGTCCGGTGACTTTTCTGTAAGTCATCCCCACAATGGCCAATGTCTTTTTCACTGGTGAATACTGAAGTAAAGTATTTATTAAGTACCTCCGCTACCTCCTCCGACTCCATGCACATGTTTCCACAATTGCACCTGATTGGTCTTATTCTCATATGGCTCATCCTCTTGCTCTTACATACTTGTAGAATGCCTTGGGATTTTCATTAATCCAGCTCACCAAGGCCTTAGCATGGCCCTTTCTGACTTTTCTAATTCCATTCTTAAGCTCCTTCCTAACAACCTTGTAATTTTCTAGACCTCTAACAGTACCTATTTTCTTGAACCTTTTGTAAACTTTTCTTTTCTTCTTAACTAGATGTTCTACATCCTTTGTACATATGGTTCTTTAACCCTACCATCCTTTCCCTGCCTCATTGGAACATACCTATGCAGAACTCCATGCAAATGATCCCTGAACGTATGCCACATTTCTACTGTTCATTTCCCTGAGAACATATGCTCCCTATTCATGCTCCCAAGTTCCTGCCTGATGGCATCATATTTCCCCCTACCCCAATTAAATGTTTTCCCAAATTATCTGCTCCTATCCCTCTCCAGCACTATGGTGAATGAGATAGAGTTGTGGTCACTACCTCCCACCTAGAGACCAGGTTAATTACCCAATACCAGATCAAGTACAGCTCTCCTGTAGTTGGCTTATCTACATATTGCATCAGGAAACCTTCCTGAACGCACCTAACAAACTCCACCCCATCTAAACCCCTTGCGCTAAGGAGATGTCAATCAATATCAGGGAATGTATGATCAGACAGGAAGAATAGAGTATCAGCCATGAACTATTTGTGCAAGCAGCAACTGAAGGGCTGAATGGCCCACGTTTCCATAGATATCTTTCGTTTCCCACACAGAAGTGAAATATCAGTGAAGTGCACCCAAGGTTAAAATTAGGAGTATGTGGTTGTGAGAGGTTGCAAGGCAGGTGTTGAGACGTGATAAGTGAATCATTATTTCATCTCAGTGACAGTACTCGCGTAGTAATGAACAGGGGTTTCAGGCAGCAACTTTGCTGGAGACTAACAAAAATAGAAACTGCTACTCAGCAGGTCAGAAAGTGTCTGTCGAGATAAAAACAGTTGATGTTTCCGGTTTTCTGGAGCCTTTATTGGAATCTTCCAGCAATCTAGCCACAGTAAATTATAGATTCTGAGAGCTATATAACACAGAAGCATCCCAGCTGGCCTGTACCAATCAAAGTACTTGTCTAAGCTGACCCCACTTGTAGCATACACAAAATGATGGAGGAACTCAGCAAATCAGGAAGCATCTGTGGAAAGGAATAAAGAGTTAATGTTTTGGGCTGAGACCTTCATCAGGACTCCGTTTACCTGCATTTGGCCCACATCCCTTTAAACCAGAGGTTTCCAACCATTTTTATGCCATGGACCAATATTATTAAACAAGGACCCCAAGTTGGGAACCCGTAAGACCATAAGATACAGGGTGCAGAATTTGGCCATATAGCCCATCGAGTCTGCTCTGCCATTACATCACAGCTAATCTATTTTCCTTCTTAGCCCCAACTTCCTGCCTTCTCCCACTATCTCTTCATGCACTGACCAATCAAGTATCTGTCAACCTCTGCTTAAATATATATAAAGACTTGGCCTCCACAGCCACCTGTGGCAACAAATTCCACAGATTCACCACTGTGGCTAAAGAAATTCCTCCTCATCTCTGTTCCAAGAGGACACACCTTTATTCTGAGGCTGTGTCCTCTGGTCCTTGACTCTCCCACCATAGGAAGCATCCTCTCCATATCCACGCTATCAAGGCCTTTCACCATTCGATAGGTTCAGTGAGCTCACCTCTCATTCTTCTGACTTCCAGTGAATAGAGGCCTAGAGCCATCAAACATTCTTCATATGACAAGCCGTTCAATCCTGGAATCATTTTTGTGAAACCTTTTCCAATGTCAGCACATCCTTTCTTAGATAGGAGGCCCAAAACTGCTCACAATACCTAAGGTGAGGCCTCACCAGTGCTTTATAAAGCCTCAACATTGTATCCTTGCTTTTATATTCTTGTCCTCTTGAAATGAATGGTGACATCGCATTTGCCTTCCTGACCACAGACTCAACCTGCAAATTAATCTTTAGGGAATCCGGCACAAGGACTCCCAAGTCCCTTTGCGTCTCAGATTTTTTTTGATTTTCTCTCCATTTAGAAAATCCTTGCTCTAAACCTTCCCAACAGCTTGCCAGGGGTGATAGAGACAGGTACATTAGGGACATAGAAACATAGAAACATAGAAAATAGGTGCAGGAGTAGGCCATTCGGCCCTTCGAGCTTGCACCACCATTCAGTATGATCATGGCTGATCATCCAACTCAGAACCCTGTACCAGCCTTCCCTCCATACCCCCTGATCTCTTTAGCCACAAGGGCCATATCTAACTCCCTTCTTAAATATAGCCAGTGAACTGGCCTCAACTGTTTCCTGTGGCAGAGAATTCCACAGATTCACCACTCTCTGTGTGAAGAAGTTTTTTCTAATCTCGGTCCTAAAAGGCTTCCCCTTTATCCTCAAACTGTGACCCCTCGTTCTGGACTTCCCCAACATCGGGAACAATCTTCCTGAATCTAGCCTGTCCAATCCCTTTAGGATTTTATACGTTTCAATCAGATCCCCCCTCAATCTTCTAAATTCCAACGAGTATAAGCCTAGTTCATCCAGTCTTTCATCATATGAAAGTCCTGCCATCCCAGGAATCAATCTGGTGAACCTTCTTTGTAGTCCCTCTATGGCAAGGATGTCTTTCCTCAGATTAGGGGACCAAAACTGCACACAATACTCCAGGTGTGGTCTCACCAAGGCCTTGTACAACTGCAGTAGTACCTCCCTGCTCCTGTACTCGAATCCTCTTGCTATAAATGCCAGCATACCATTCGCCTTTTTCACCGCCTGCTGTACCTGCATGCCCACTTTCAATGACTGGTGTGTAATGACACTCAGGTCTCGTTGCACCTCCCCTTTTCCTAATCGGCCACCGTTCAGATAATAATCCTGTTTTTCCCACCAAAGTGGATAACTTCACATTTATCCACATTAAATTGCATCTGCCATGAATTTGCCCACTCACCTAACCTATCCAAGTCACCCTGCATCCTCTTAGCATCCTCCTCACAGCAACACTGCCGCCCAGCTTCGTGTCATCCGCAAACTTGGAGATGCTGCATTTAATTCCCTCATCCAAGTCATTAATATATATTGTAAACAACTGGGGTCCCAGCACTGAGCCTTGCGGTACCCCACTAGTCACTACCTGCCATTCTGAAAAGGTCCCGTTTATTCCCACACTTTGCTTCCTGTCTGCCAACCAATTCTCTATCCACATCAATACTTTACCCCCAATACCGTGTGCTTTAAGTTTGCACACTAATCTCCTGTGTGGGACCTTGTCAAAAGCCTTTTGAAAATCCAAATATACCACATCCACTGGTTCTCCCCTATCCACTCTACTAGTTACATCCTCAAAAAATTCTATGAGATTCGTCATGATTTTCCTTTCACAAATCCATGCTGGCTTTGTCCGATGATTTCACCGCTTTCCAAATGTGCTGTTATCACATCTTTGATAACTGACTCTAGCAGTTTCCCCACCACCGATGTTAGGCTAACCGGTCTATAATTCCCTGGTTTCTCTCTCCCTCCTTTTTTAAAAAGTGGGGTTACATTAGCCACCCTCCAATCCTCAGGAACTAGTCCAGAATCTAAAGGGACATTTAAGAGACTCTTAGACTGGCAAATGGATGGCTATGTAGGAGGGAAGGGTTAGATTGATCTTGGAGTAGGTTAAAAGGATGGTACAACTTTGTGGGTCTGTACTGTGCTATAATGTTCTATGTTTGAATGCCTTTCAGATGAAGATAAAGACTACTCTCTCACACGTTTTCCTTCCAGACTATCAAACGCACCATTGATAAAAAGACTGTGGAAGTCTACATCCTGTTCAATGAGGAGCTCTCTCGGGTGAATAAAGATCTGAACAGAAAGGCCATCTACTTGCCTCCGCAGATGCCATGTTTCGCTGGCCAGGCGCACTGGGCACGGACTCTCCGCCGGCGCATTGAGAGGTCCATGGAGGTGAGCTGGATGTTGACATTCAGACAAAGCTGCAGATGCAAAGAAAGCTGGAGTCCCTGAAGTGGACAAACCATGACATCGTGGATACTCTTCAGTCCATGGTGCCCAAACGGCTTTGTGAAAGAACTCCAGTCAGTCCTGGCCTGATCCTCATCTGCAGCCTTGCCAATGCTTCCCTTTCAGTATTTTGCATTTCTATTTTGCAAACTCCTTGTAGAACATAGAACATTACAGCACAGTACAGGCCCTTTGGCCATATTGTTGTGCAACATTTCAACCTTCTCCAAGATCAATTTCACCTTTTCCTCCTATATTGTCCTCCATTTTTCTGTATCCATTTGCCTATCTAAGAGTCTCTTATATGCACCCTGCCTCTACTACCACCCCTGGTAGGGTGCACCCATAACTCTGTTTGGAAAAAAAAAAGGCCCCTCTGACATCTTCAATCTGCTTCCTATATCCTTCTGAGCTGCCTGTTCCCAATCACAATACCTCCCTGTGGACAGTCAGAATAGTTGTAATGATATTCTTTGTTCTGAAATTCATCCTGCAAAATCAACACCCTGAATCAATTATAAACTCATGGACTTTTTGAATATATTATGGGATAAATAGCAGGACGTCAAAGTACAGAGTCTAAGCTGAGTTTATTGTCACATGCACAAATATGTGTGTGCACAGGTGTAATGAAACACCTACTTGCATCAGCATCACAGGCACAAAGTATCAGATAGACAACATTCACAAGAAAAACTTCAGCATAAATTGAACACAAAATGGTGGAGGAACTCAGCAGGTCAGGCAGCATCTATGGAGAGGAATAAACAGTCAATGTTCTGGGTCAAGACCATCAGGACTGGAAAGGAAGGGGGAAGAGGCCAGAATAAGAAGTTGAGCAAAGGGGAAATAGTACAAGCTGACAGGTGATAGGTTAGTCCAGGTAAGGGAGAAGATAGATGGGTGGGTCCTTCCCCTCCCCCAACCAACTTTTCCTGGCTTCTTCTGCTTTCCTTTTCAGTCTGAGTTACTCCAGCATTTTGTGTATGTTACTTTGGATTTCCACCATCTGCAGAATCTCACGTGTTTAACATACAAAAAAAGCAGAATTAGAATTAAAAAGATTCAAAGTCTATTTTATGCAAAGTGATCAAAGTAGTCACAGCGTTGCTGAACTATGTGTCAGTTGGTTTAAGAACCAAATGATTGATGGATGGTAGCTGTTCCTGAACGTGGTGTAGGACCTTCAGGTTTTTTTAAATCTCCTGCCCGATGGGAATTGCGGAAGATGGCGTAGCCCTGATGATTTGATGATGTATGTTGCTTTCTTGAGGCAGTGCATCCTACAGATACTACTGGGAGTGATGTGCCTGTGATGTATTGGGAAAAGTCCACTGCTCTCTGCAATTTCTTACAATCCTGTACATTCAAATTGCTGTACTAGACTGTAATGCATCCAGTCAGGGTACGTCCAACAGTACATCAGTAGAAGTTTGTTAGAGTGTTTGGTGACAAGTAGAAGCTCCTTTAACTCCTAGGAAAGAAAAGATGTTGGCTTGCCTTCCTTGAGATTGTGCCTACTTGCATGGCTCAGGACAGGTCAACTGATACAACATTGTTATTTCTCTGGAAATTCAACTCCACAACAGGCAGAATCAGAACTGGTAGATACAACTTTGTTTATCAGGTACTTTGACAAGTAATAAAATGTTAATTTCATATCATTCTTTGCTTTGTAATCCACAGTTTCTGGCACAAGCCACCTTCCTGCCCAAAATTGGACTGGGAGATGAGTCAATAGCATTCTACAAGTCACTGGAGCAGTCACTGGATGAATTTGTGCGCAAGACCTTCACTGAATGGACTGTCAATGTGGACCGGGAGAACATAAAACGTTTGGAGAGACCTCTGATGGTTCGAACTAATGATGAATATGGCCGACTCAGCGTAAACTTCGACATGTCAGTTTTTGGTAGTTACTGGGAAAGACAGGGAACAAGGTGGGGCTGATAGTGTGTGCCAACTAATCACAAGTGTCATCATGGACAAACCCCAGGCACTGATTACAGTACAGTGGTGGATATGGTGTATATGGACTTTAGTAAGGCTTTTGATAAGGTGACCAATGATAGTCTTGTCCAGAAAGTCATGAGACATGGTATACATGGGGACTTGGCTACATGGACTCAGAAATGGCTTGCCCACAGAAGGCAGTGGATGACAGTAGATGGAGCATTTTCTGCCAGGAGGAGGATGTTCTTCAGGGATCTGTTCTGTGACCCCTGTTTTTTGTGATTTTTATAAATGACTTGGATGAGGAAGTGGAAGGTAGTAAGTCAGTAGTGCAAGTTCAAATTCAGTTTATTGTCATTCATCTGTGTGTATGTATACCACCAAATGTTCCTCCAGACCAAGGTGCACAACACAGTACATACAACTCACACATATAACACGTAATTTACTACTGGCAATATTATTTTAATGGATAATAAGGTGCATTTATGATGCAAGTTAAAAAGTAAACTGCATCACGCTACTGGCACTTGATATGTGATGAGACCTGGGTGGTGGCAGGGAGTTCAGTAGTCTTACGGTCTGGGGGCAGGAAGCTGCTTCTCATCCTAACAGTCCTTGTCCTGATGCTACAGTACCTCCTGCCTGATGGCTGGGGAGGTGGGGGGGGGGTCAAAGAGATTGTAGGATGGATGGGAGGGATTATTGACAATGCTAAGGGCCCTGCATACACAGCACCCCTGATAAATATCTCTAATGGTTGGAAGAGACACCAATGATCTTCTCAGCAGTCCTTGTAATACTTTGGAGGGACTTGTAGTCAGATGTCTTGCAATTCCCATACCAGACGGTGATGAAGCTGGTCAGGACAATCTCGATAGTGCTCCTGTAAAAATTGGTTAGAATGAAAATGGGGGGTATCTGGAAGGCTCATTCGTCTCAATCTCCTCACGAAGTGGAGATACTGCTGTGCTTTCTTAACCAAGGAGGTAGTGTTGAGGGACTAAGTGAGATCATCCATTTATCCTCACATACTGTAGATGTCGTTAATAATGATGACGCCCTCAATGCATTTCTCCATTTAGCCAATCACATATTCGTTGATGTTAATGTGATTGTTGCAGGTAGCCGCCTCCCTGAACGTGTTCCAGTCCATGTTTTCAAGACAGTCCCTCAATTATGAGGTTGCTCCTTCTGGCCAGTCCTTCATCCAACACATTATCCTCTGCAACCTCCACCATTTCTAAAGGAATCCTAGCACTAGACACATTTTTACCTACCTCCCCCACCCCCACTGCTTTCCACATGGATCGCTGCCTCCATGATTCTGCTGTCCATTCATACCTCCCCACTATTCTCCCTCCTTGCACTTATCCCTGCAAGTGGCCTGAGTGCCACACCTGCCCTTTCACCTCCTACCTCACCTCTATTCAGGGCCCTGACAATCCTTGCAGGTGAGGCAACACTTCACCTGTGAATCTGCTAGGGTCGTCAGTTGTGTTTGGTGCTCCCGATGCAGTCTCCTCTACATTGGTGAGACCTGTTCGTTGAGCATCTCCGCACCATTTGTCATAAGCAGGACTTCCTGGTGTTCAAACATTTTAATTCCCATTCCCATTCCCATGTGACGGTCCATGGCCTCCTCTTGTGCCAAGATGAGATCACCCTCAGGTTGATGGAGAAACACCTTATATTTCATCTGAGTACCCTCGTGAATATCGATTTCTCCTTCTGGAAGGTAAATTCCATGCCCTTTCCCTATTTTCTACTTTGACCTTTTACCTCTTCTCACCTGCCTATTACTTCCCTTGGGTCACTTCTTCCTTCCCTTTCTCCTGTGGTCCACTCTCCTCCAGCTGTTGACCATTCCCATGCACTTGGCTTTACCTATCACCTTCCAGCTAGCCTCCTTCCCCTCTCCCAACCTTATCATTCTGGTATCTTCCCCTTTCCTTCTCAATCCTGAAGATGGATCTCAGCTCAAAACATTGACTGTTTATTCATTTCTATCGATGCTGCCTGACCTGCTGAGTTCCTCCAGCATTTTGTGTGTGTTATCTCACTTTGAATTAGTTTAACTGGTTTAATTTGTGGTTGAATTAGTGGTCAGAGAACCAGAGATGAGGGCTGGGAGCAGCTTTGTTTGCGCCAGGGATGTTATTATCAACGAGGTCTAATGTGTTCTCAGCAAAGTCAACATGCTGATAGAATTTATTATGCTGGCACGCGGGTTGATGGTGTTGCGGTTCATGTTGAAGGTGAATGCAAACATATTTCACTGTATGTTTCTCTGTACACGTGACAGATAAACTTGAATCTTGAAGGTTGATGTAGGTTACAACAGATCATTGACAGAATGCAGATCTGGGCAGTTGAAGTTCAACCTGAAAAAAATTTGAAGTGATTCACTTTGGAAGGTCTAATTTGAAGGCAGAATATATGGTTAATAGCAGGATTCTTACATGTGAATGTCTGAAGGAACAGGGGGATCTTGGAGTCTAAATCCATAGATCCCTCAAATATGCCATGCAAGTTGATAGGGTTGCTAAGAAGGTGTATGGTGTGTTTGCCCTCAGGGGACTCAGTTCAAGAACTATGAGGTAATTTTGCAGCTGTATACAACCCTGGTTAGACCACACTTGGAGTATTGTGTTCAGTTCTGGTCACCTTATTATAGAAAGCTTTAGAGATGGTGCAGAGGAGATTTACCAGGATGCTGCCTAGATTAGAGGGCATGCCATATGGGGATAGGTTGAGCATTTCTCTTTGGAGCAAAGGAGGATGAGAGGTGACTTGATAGGAGTGTATATGATTACAAGAGGCAAAGATAGAATGGACAGCCAGAGACTTTTTCCCAGGGCAGAAATGGCCAATACAAGGATGCATAATTTTAAGATGGTTGGAGGAAAGTATAAGGGGAATGTTAGGGGTAACCGTGTTTTTACGCAAAGAATTGTGGGTACATGGATCACACTATCAGTGGTGGTGGTAGAGGCAGACACATTATGACATCTAACAAAATCTTAGGTACATGGATGATAAGAAATTGGAGGGCTATTTTTGAAAGGATAGGTCAGATTGATCTTAAAGTACATTATAAGGTTGACACAGCATTGTGTGATGAAGCACCAGCACGGCCCTGCGGTGTTCAATGTTCTTACAGTTCTCTATCTTCAGTGGCCTCACTATCCAGCCAAAAAGTTAGCGTATCTTATTTGACTGTACTATCTGTTGTCTGGTATTCTTCTTGGGTGTTCCACAGGCAAAAGGGGAGTGAAAATTAGAGGCATGAGAGAGGAGCTGGTCAAAATTGATTGGAAAGGAACAGTAGCAGGGATGACAACAGAGCAGCAATGGCTGGAATTTCTGGGAACAATTCAGAAGACGTAGGATATATACATCCCAAAGAGAAAGAAGTATTCTAAAGGCAGGATGATGCAACTGTGGCTGACAGAAGTCCAAAGTCCAACATAAAACCAGAGAAGGTATATAATAGAGCAAAAAATAGTGGTAAGTTAGAAGATTTGGAAGCTTTTAAAAACCAATAGAAGGCAACTAAAAAAATCATAAAGAAGGAGAAGATGGAATACGAAGGTAAGCTAGCCAATAATATTAAAGAGCATACCAAAAGTTTCTTCAGGTATATAAAGTGTAAAAGAGAGGCAAGAATAGATCTCGGACTGCTGGAAAATGATGATGGAGAGGCAGTAATGGGGGACAAGGAAATGGCAGAAGAAATGATTAAGTATTTTGCATCAGCCTTCACTTTTGGCAGTATGCCAAAAGTTCGAGAGTGTCAGCAGGCAGAAACGAGTGAAGTTGCAGGTTCTTGGGGAACTGAAAGGTCTGAAGGTAGATAAGTCACCTGGACCAGATGGTGTACACCCCAGGGTTCTGAAAGAGGTGGCTGAAGGGAACATGGAGGCATTAGTTATGAACTTTCGATAATCAATTGATTCTGGCATGGTTCCAGAGGATTGGAAAATTGCAAATGTCATTCCTCTCTTCAAGAAGGGAATAGGCAGAAGAAAGGAAATTATAGGCCAGTTAGTTTGGCCTCAGTGGTTGGAGTTGATTGTTAAGAGATGGTTTCAGGTTATTTGGAGGCATATGATAAAACAGGCTATAGTCAGCATGGTTTCCTCAAGGGAAATTCTTGCCTGACAAATCTTTTGGAATTCTTTGAAGAAATAATAAGCAGGATAGACAAAGGAGAATTGATAAATGTTGTGTATTTGGATATTCAGAAGACCTTTAACAAGGTGCCACACACGAAGCTGTTTAACAAGAGCCTATAGTATTTTGGGAAAGATACTGGTATGGATAAAACATTGGCTGATTGGCAGGAGGTAAAGAATGGGAATAGAAGGAGCCTTTTCTTGTTGGCTGCCGGTGACTAGTGGTATTCCACAAGGGTCGATATTGGGACTGTGTCTTTTTACGTTATATGTCATTGATTTGAATGACAGAATTGATTGTTTTGTGGACATGTTTGCGGATGACACAAAATAGATGGAGGGGCAGGTAGTTTTGAGGAAATAGAGAGGCTACAGAAGGACTGAGACAGGTTAGGAGAATAGGCAAAGAAGTGGCAGAGGGACTACAGTGTTGGGAAATGTATTGTCATACGCTTTGGTAGAAGAAATAAAAGTGTAGGCTATTTTCTAAGTGTGGAGAAAATACAAAAATCTGAGGTGCAAGTGGGCTTGGGAGTCCTCATGCAAGATTCCCTAAGGGTTAATTTGCAGGTTGAGTCGGTGGTGAGGAAGGCAAATGCAATGTTAGCATTCATTTCAAGAGGACAAGAATATAAAAGCAAGGATGTAATATTGAAGCTTTATAAAGCACTGGTGAGGCCTCACTTGGAGTTTTGGGCCCCTATCTAAGTAAGAAATTTCTGACACTGGAGAGGGTTCAAAGGAGGTTCACGAAAATGATTCTGGGATTGAAAGGCTTGTCATATGAGGAGTGTTTGATGGCTCTGGGCCTCTACTCATTGGAATTTAGAAGAATGAGGAGTGATCTCATTGGAAGCAATTGCATATTGAAAGGCCTCAATGGACTGAATGTAGAGAGAATATTTCCTTTAGTGGGGAGTCTAAGATCAGAGGACACAGCCTCAGAATAGAGGGGCATCCTTTTAAAATGGAGATGAGGAATTTCTTTAGTCAGAGAGTAGTGAATCTGTGGAATTCATTACCACAGGTGACTGTGGAGGCCAATTCATTGGGTATATTTAAGACAGAGCTTGATAGATTTTTGATTGGTCAGGGCATGAAAGGATACAGGGAGAAGGCAGGAGATTGGGGTTGGGAAGGAAAAAGGATCAGCCATGATGAAATGGTGGAGCAGACTCAATGGGCCAAGTGGCCTAATTCTGTTTCTATATCTTTTGGTCTTAAATTCCCTTTATGGTATAAATGCTTTTCCTAAATATAACTAAAAGCAGTCTGTGACAATCCTGATCAGCAGACATTACTCAAGAGAAAGTGCTGCTAGTTGTGTTACTCCTTCTGCTTCTGTGCAGGTACCTGTTGGAGTTGTTTGATGAAATCCATTATTGGGAACGGTTACTTTTTGAGATCCCTCACTATGTAATGGAGATCTATCAGCGCCGGGAGGAACTCAGGAAGCTCCGGGAGAGTGTTCTTCTGGTCGTGCGTGATTACAACAGGTCAGTGAAGACTCATTACTTTTTGATTGAGATTGTTAACCACGTGCCATCCGAAGAGGGAGTCCTATATTCATGGCTGTAGATTCATAATGCAATCTCGCCAACATTTGTTGTCTATTTTGGCCTCCTCTTGCACCTCTTCCTGCTGCTACCTGTTAGGAGTTTGTATGTTCTCCCTGTGAGCACGTGGATTTCCTCCAAAAGCTCCGGTTTCCTCCCACATCCCAAAGATGTATGGGTTAGTAGATTAATTGTGTGGCACAGGTTTGTCGGGGCAGAAAGACCTTTTACCATGCTAATAGATAAAATAATATGTAACAATCTGAGGCATGGGGAGAGGACAGAGAGGAAAACGGATTGTCGATGGTTCAATATATCCACTTAATATCAGAGAATGTATGCAGTATGCAACCTGAAATTCTTACTCTTTCCAGACATCTACAAAACAAGAAAAATACCAAATAATGAGTGACTGGAAAAACATTATAACCCCAAAGCTCCCTTCCCTTCCACGCACAAGCAGCAACAAAGCATCAATGCTCTCTTTGACCCTCCCCTTCCCCAACTTATTA
Source organism: Mobula birostris (assembly GCF_030028105.1). NCBI lineage: Eukaryota > Metazoa > Chordata > Chondrichthyes > Myliobatiformes > Myliobatidae > Mobula > Mobula birostris. Next base: position 99,699,030 of record NC_092374.1, read on the forward strand.
CAGCAAAAAAGCAGTAGCCTCCTTATCACCTACTATGCAAGCAGTAGTAAAGTCTCCAAAGAGACCATGATCGAAAGGCCATTAAAAACTCCTGTTCACCCAACAGTTGAACATAGCACAGGCTCTCTCTCTCTGGCTGACAAGAGGAGAGAAGTATCACTCCTGCCACAGCGAGAGAGGAGACCAACAGCTCTCTGTTTTGATGTTACAGTTTGCAGTGTTGTTTGTTATTTCGAGTTCCCCGACTTGAGAATTGACAGCAAACTCACCATCAAGAGAGATAGAGAGAGCACGGTAGACTGAGTGCAGAGGCCTCTAACAGCTCTCTTAATGTTCCGATCTCCTGGGACGCTTCAGTTGATGAGCCTGGCTTGGAATCGAGTTCACGTGGCTGCACCCCAAACTGCACATCTTCCAAGCTGCTCCTGGAGACACCAGCAATGGCTGCTCATGAGCTTGAAGAGCAGGAAGCCACCTGCTCCCACGGCTTCACGTGATCCTGATCGGGGGCAGGGGCTAATCAGGTGCTACACCTTGCAGGCTAGCGGAGAGAAGAAGTTCCTTAAATCTCCTTTGGTAGAGACAACCTGTATCTCCACCCAAGCACCCAATTTGCAAGTTTAGGTGTCTGATTGCCCAGGGTTAAATTCCCACCCTGCTCTATCAGGGCTACACTTTTCTCTGCTTCTCAGCAGTACCGAGTGACTCTCTTAGGAAGTGTTCATCTTTGATGTCCCTAGGCAAGACTGGCAGCCACTTTAACACCACCCCAAGTTCACCATCTGAAGCGTAGCCACAACTGTCAAATGTCAAATTGTATGCAGCAAACTGCGTGAATCCCTCAGTGATGAGAGATCTGTGGAAAGAGAAACAGGTATAATGTTTCAGGCCAAAGACACTCCTGAGTCCAGGGCCAAGATCCAAAGGCTCTGTGAGGAGGAGAGATTGTGCAGGTACAAGAAAGAAGTCCAAATTAGAATTGTATATTTATTTTTTTAGCATCCTTGATGAGTTGACAAAGGAGCAAAGGAATCTCTTCAAAGACAGAATCAAATTCCTGGACATGAAAATTTCTCCAGGGTTGACCAAGCTTAAGTGGTCATCCAGAATCCTGTCGAGTTACTTCATTGATGAGTGCAGGATGCAGGCCAGACAGGTGTGTACCTTGCTTAGGGTGGGATGCTTCTACGTATTATCTGCTCCATTTTCACTCTCTGCAGCCTGTATTGTCCAACAGAGGTAATTTTGAGGTCAAGAGTCCATCGTATACTAAGGAACCTTTCATTAGTCTAACAACAGCAGGCTGGAAGATGTCCTTAGGCTTGGTGGTATGTGCTGTCATGATTTTGCCTGATAGGAGGGTGGGGTTGGTCGAGGCGGAGTAGATTCTGTGATAAAACACAGATATTGTAAAATCAGAAGTAACAAGCCTGGGTGTTATCCTTGATTCAGATTTGAATTTTAAATCCCACATAAAGAAAGTGACCAGAGCTGCATTTAAGTGACCAGAGCTGCACTTAAGAAATATTGCAAAGGTATGCCTGTTCTTGTCATGTAATGATTCTGAAAAATTAATTCATGCCTTTATATCGAATAGACAAGATTACTGCAACTAAGAGAAAATCTGCAGATGCTGGAAATTCAAGCAACACACACAAAATGCTGGAGGAACTCAGCAGGCCAGGTAGCATCTATGGAAAACAGTAAACGGTTGACACTTCGGGCTGGGAGATACTGCCTGGCCTCCTGACATTACTGCAATATACTTTTTACTAGCTTTCCAAAGGCAGCATTTGACTGAGTATGGCACCTAGCTAAAATGGAGTCAATGGGAATTGGGGGAAATCCTCCACTGGTTGGAATCATACCTGACACAAAAGAAGATGGTTGTGGTGGTTGGAGGTCAATCATCTCATCCTCAGGACATCACTGCAGGAGTTCCTCAGGGAAGTGTCCTCGGACCAACCATCTTCAGCTGCTTCATCAATGACCTTCCTTCCGTCATAAGGTCAAAAGTGAGGATGTTTGCAGATGACTGCACAATGTTCTGCACCATTTGTGACTCCTCAGTTAGTGATGCAGTTCATACCCAAATGCAGCAGGAGCTGGACAATATCTAGGCTTGGGCTGACAAGTGGCCAGTAACATTCAGCCAGGCAATGACCATCTCCAACAAGAGAAATTCAATGGCATCGCCTTCACTGAATCCCCTAATATCAGCATCCTGGAGGTTACTATTGACAGGAAACTGAACTGGTCTAGCCATATAAACGCCGTGGCTACCAGAGCAGGCCAAAGGCTAGGAATCCTGCAGGGTGTAACTCACCTCCTGGCTCCCCAAAGTTTGTCCACCATCTACAAGGCTCAGGTCAGGAGTGTAATGGAATACTTGCCACTTGCCTGGATGAGTGAAGCTCCATCAACACTCAAGAAGCTTGACGCCATCCAGTACAAGGCAGCCCACTTGATTGGTACCCCTTCCACAAGCAACCAATCCCTCCACCATCGATGAACAGTTGCATCAGTGTGTACTATCTACAAGATACACTGCAACAACACGCAGAAGTTCCTAAGGCAGCACCTTCCAGAGCCACGGCCACTACCATTTAAAGAATGAGAACAACAGATACCTGGGAACACTACCACTTGGTCCTCCTCCAAGTCACTCACCATCCTGACTTGGAAACATATCGCCATTCCTTCATTGTCACTGGGTCAAAATCACGGAATTCCCTTCCTAACAGCACTGTGGGTGTACCTACACCTCAGGGACTGCAGCGGTTCAAGAAGGCAGCTTATCACCACCTTCTCAAAGACAACCAGGGATGGGCAATAAATGCTGGTTTAGCTGGCGACACCTACATCCTGTAAATGAATAAATTAAAAAAATCTATTGACAAACATCAATCAGAATGCTGCTGCTAGACTTTTAACTAAAATTAGGGTGAGGGAGTATATCACTCCCACCTGAGCTTCTCTGCATTGGCTTCTTATATCTTTTAAGATTATTTTTTAAAGTTCTCTTACTTTTTAAAGCTCTTAATGGTCTGTGAGTACACTTCAGAATTGCTTTTATTTTATAATCTTGCTCGAGCTCTCAGACCTTCTTTTGCTGGTCCCTTAAATTTAAACAATCTCCCTCAAAAGATAATTGGCACGTCAGCTTTTCTGAACTAATAAACTGTGCAATTCAATGCCTAAAACCATAAGGGATGCAGACTCAGTTGACACTTTTAAATGCTGGCTCAAAACCTGTTTAGAAACTTGCTTTCAACTAACATTTTTTATCTTTTATTTTCATGTTTGCACTTTATCCCTTTGAATTAAATCTTCTGTCTGAATAATAATCTATAAATAAATTATTTTTATTATTATTTCACTTGCATAAGGAGTTGAGTTAATATCTGAACGTGAATGTGAGTAGAAATGTGAATAAAAAGATTAGGTCTATCAAGGACCATGTGAAACACACTACAGGCTGCTCTTTCCAAGAGAAATGAAAAGATTTTTGTGATGTGTTCATGTGGAGACTGCCGCAAATGCATCACTGAGTGTAACAAACATATCCCTTTGAGCAGGGTCTGTCTCAGTAAACCAGTGGTCCTGTTTTATGTGAATTGCAGCCACTCGCTACTTCAGTGGGGAGGGACTCCATTTCCATCCATTTTCAGGATGTGATTCCCACATCTCTAGTAAAAACCTTGAAATTCTATGTAATAAAAGTGTCCTGTGATTTATTATGCCACCTGAAGTCCGCAGCTACGAGTTACTGTCAGTTTACCACAAAGAAGTAAAGATGCTGCTTTTCTTTTGTGTTCTCCATCCTCTCAGGATACCTTGAAGTGCATCTTGGCCAAGGAAACATTATATTTCTGCTGTAATATGGTATACACAATAACCTTGCTGTGCACGGCAAACTCCCAGAAACTGCAATGTGATAATGACCCGATAACCTGTTCAATGTCATCAAGCCACACAGCAGAGAAACAGGCCTTTCAGCACAACTTGTCCCTGCTGACTGTGTTACCTAGCTAGCTAGTCCCATCTGCCTGTGTTTGGTCCACTGCTCCTATCTATGGCAAAACTAGATGTTTAACATCAAGGAGAAGGTACAGGAGCCTGAAGACATGCACTTAACATTTCAGGAACAGCTTCCTCCCCTCCACCATCAGATTTCTGAATGGACAATGAATCCATAATTACTACCTCACTATTTTTTTCCTTCTGTTTTAACTTCTTATTTAATATATTAGATGCAATATATATATTTATTGTAATTGATAGATTTTTAAAATTATGTATTGCAATGTACTGCCGCAAAACAACAAATTTCATGACATATGCCAGTGATATTAAACCTTATTCTGATTCAGACTCTCATGTTGCTGATGTGCCCACCTCAACTCCTGTTTCTGGTAGTTCATGCTAAATATGCACAATTATTTGCATGAAGAAACTCCCCCTGATGGCCCTTTTAAATCTCTTGCCTCTATTCTTAAATGTATACTGTCTTGTTTTTTAGCTCCCTCTCCCTAGGAAGGACTGTGTGCTTTCACCCTGTCTGTCTCCCTCTTGACCTCAGGTCACCCCTCAATTTCCTGTGTCCCAGGGAATAAAGTACTAATCTACACAACTTCTCCTTGTAATTCAGACCCACCCCCCAATATCCAGGCAACATGCTGGTGAATCTTTTCTGTGCTCTTTCTGGTTTAATAGCATCTTTTCAATAACAGCGTCACCAAAACTGTATACAAGGAGATCAACGTGACCCCTCATCATCATAGCTTGTCACACCAGACAGTCAGCCACTCTAGTGTTGTTTGGTTGACGTTGAGCAGGTCAGTGTCAGCTAAATCAGGTGAGAGTGGGCAGTTGCACAGAACGTGTTCAATGTTCTGCACCCTTTCGCCACACTCACAGGATTCGCTGGTCTTTAAACCCCACTTCACCATATTGTCTCCCGTCCTACAAACTCCTGCTCTCGCTCTGTTGAGAGTGCACCACTTCCGTCTGTCAAGCAGTGCCCCGTCTGGTAACATTTCTGTGGGGCATTGTATTGTTTGGTGGGGTTCTGGCTTCTGTTTGTTGTCAGAGGTCAATCCTGTATGTTTGGGGGGGATGTTCCATGCGGTAGTTCCTCCACTGTGATTTTAGGCGGTTGGAAAGTGGCACATGATGATGTAATGGGTGCCGTGGATCCGAGTTCTGTTTACCTTTTTCAATTTTTGTTCTAGTGTGTCTTCGGATCTCGGGGGGAGCAATGCCTGCAAGTCTGTAAATGATGTTAGTGGGTGTGGGGCGCAGTGTGCCTGTGATTATTCAGCAGGCTTTGTTAAGCAACGGGTCTATTTTCTTCGCATGGGCTGATCTGCCCCACACAGGTGCACAGTAATCTGCAGGTGCATAACAGAATGCTAGGGCAGTTGATCTAAGTGTGTGCGCATTGGCTCCCCATTTCATGCCTGCTAATTTTTTCAAGAGAGAATTGTGAGAGCCAACTTTCCCTTGAAGGTTTTGGATGTGGGTGGCAAATGAGAGCGGCCTATCCCTATCCAGTGTCACGCCCAGGTAAATTGGAGTCGGTTGGTGTTTGAGCTCCTTCCCACACCAGAAGATCTTGAGTTTCCGAGCTGCTTCTCGATTCCTCAGGTGAAATGCACACACTTGAGTTTTTGATGAATTTGGGTTCAGAGACCACAATTCATAATACTACTTCATTGCTTTGAGGACTGCTGTAAGTCGTAGTTCAACTTCTTGGAAGGAGTTAGCTTGTGTTGCTATGCATAGGTTGTCTGCATAGATAAACCTGCATGTGTTAAGAAAGGTTGGTTGGTCGTTTGTGTAAACATTGAATAGTAGAGGTGCTGGGACTGATCCCTGTGGTAGTCTGTTCTTTTGTGGATGTCATCTACTCTTAATTCCATTCATTTCTACATAAAATCTGCGATTTTCTAGGAAGCTGCTTATTACTTTGCTAATAATTTGTTAAGTCAACGACTACTGCCCCTGTAATTTGTCGCATTTCAAAGCCATCCTCGATATACTGGGTTAAGTTCAGGGCTTGACTGCAGCAAGAGCGGCCTGGCCTGAACCCAGCTTGGTCGGGTGTTAGAAGATCTTCGACTAAGGGGGATATTCTTTTCAGTAGGAGTCTCTCATAGAGTTTATAGAGGGTGCAGAGCAAGGAAATTGGTCTGTAATTTTTAGGAATGTTTACTGGGTTTTAGGAGAGCAACAACTTTGGCTCTTCTCCACTTTTTAGGTATTTTTAATGATCTTAGGCAACAGTTAAAAAGGGACAGAAGCCAGCGGCACACATCAAAGTTGCTGGTGAACGCAGCAGGCCAGGCAGCATCTCTAGGAAGAGGTGCAGTCGACGTTTCAGGCCGAGACCCTTCGTCAGAAGCCAGCGGAGTGCTTTAGGTCCAAGATGTTTAAGGAATTCATTAAGAATCCGATCTATGCCAGCGGCTTTGTTGAATTTTAGCTGTGATACTTCATCCTTTAATTCTTTTAGGGTGAGAGGTGGGAAGTTGTTATTCCCGTTTGAGAGACCTGACTCCACCTTCTGATGTTGCTTTTTCTTTTGCCTCTGTTCCTTATTATTTGGTTGACCATTTAGTATTAGTTGGTGGATAACCTGATTGGATTTTACAGCAATTCACTGTGGTGGTCTATTGTCTGAATTGAGTTTCCAAACAGTTGCCCATGCCTTCTTACTGCTCTTGGTCATGTCTGTGTTTTCTATCAGTTCCTGCCAACACTGTTGTCTGTCTTGGCTCGTTAGGGACAGAACTGACTCTCCCATTTCAATTATGTCTTGACCAAACGGGTCTTGGTCATACAAGTTGACATACTCATCATAACTTTGCTTGATATCACTAGTCAATCCCTGAATGTATTTGGTTTTGCAGTCTCTAGGTATGTTCTGCTGTGCTACTTTCCAGATTAGTCAGACAAATTCATCATAATGATCAGGTTCTGGTGGTATGGTATCGATAAGTTGATCAAGGGATTCTGTGAAAGATGTCCAATTCGCTTTCCTCAGGTTAAATCTTGCTAAGTACATTGATGGTACAGATCTCAGAACTGGAAGGGATTCTACCTGGACTGGACGATGTTGGGATTTGGGTATATGTTGGAGGACTGTTCGTGTGAAGAGGTTGGAGCTTGCCGAGGTAACAAAAGCAAGGTCTGGGTTGTATCCTTTTCTCCATCTGGCACTTGTGAAGGTAGGGGTGTCCTTTGACTCATATAGTAGCTCAAGGCTGTTGTTTAGAGTCCATGATACAACTTCTTCTCCATCTGCATCGTCATCTTCGTATCCCCAGTTGATGCTATGGCTATTAAAGTCACCAATAATGGGGTACATTTTGTCCTGGAGATCTAGGTTAGGTGGCCACATGAATGGTTCATTAGGGGGTTTGTAGACTGAGATGATATTTATGTGTTTTTGTTTCAACTTTCAGAAGTTCCATTGAGCCAGCTTGGATGTTTGCTGTGCTCATTACTGTAGATTTCTCTTTAACAAAGATTGCACTTCCGTAAGTTTGGCTAGGGGTGTCAATAGCCAAGTGCATTCCTGGCACATGGGGTTGGTTGTTCAGCCTATGAGTTTCTTGTATGCACAAGATGTCCGGTTTTAAGTTTGCCAGGATTTCTGCTTTACTGTGGCTGAAGCCTTCGATGTTGTGGCTAACGATTTTCATGATTTCCAGTGGGTCGCGGGTTTATCCTTTTACTACCCGCTGGATCAGTTGGTCTGGCGTGTAATGTCAAGATTGGTCTCCTTTCAGATTAACAGGGTCGCGGTGTGAACATTCCTGACCCGATCCCTGCCATCAAACCATACTAAAGTTACAACCTAGAGATGCCATTTTTATACAGAACTGACTAGTTGTATAGAGATACTGAACATTTAGGAACCTTAACACGAAGAATTCTGCAGATGCTGGAAATTCAAGCAACACACATCAAAGTTGCTGGTGAACGCAGCACCAGGACGAAGGGTCTCGGCCCGAAATGTTGACTGTACCTCTTTCTAGAGATGCTGCCTGGCCTGCTGCGTTCACCGGCAACTTTGATTTAGGAACCTTTGTATGTTCAAATTCCTTATTTGCATAATCAATCACCAATCACACCTCCGTGATACAGGTATTAGTAAGCAAAAGAATCTATTCAATCAAGGCCGATAATATTTCAGAATTAGTAAAGTAACTGATCAATAGTAAGTGTCACCCTAGAGTCCTTAATTTGCATCCTTATCTTGTCTCGGTATGCCAAATGGCTCCAGTCCTCTGCTAAACAAAGGGAAACCATGCTAACTATGCTCTTCAACGATCTTTCTTGCCTGGGTTGATGACACGCTATAGAGTCACAGAGCACTACAGCACATCAACCCATCCAGTCCGTGCAGGACAATTGTTTTGCCTAGTCCCATCAACCTGAACCTGGACCATAGTCTTCTGTACCCCTCCCGTCCATGTACTTATCCAAACTTCTCTTAAAAGTTGAAATTAAACCCACATTCACCACTCCCACTGGCAGCTCATACCACACTTGCATCACCCTCTGAGAGAAGTTTCCTCTTAAATATTTTACCTTTCACCCTTAATATAAGACTTTTAGAATGGTGGAGTGGAGATTGTCCCTGCCAAAGGAGGGTGAAAGTGCTCCTTCCCTCCATGAGACTGCAGATCATTCTTAGGCAAGCTGTAGCACCTGCTTAGGGTCATGTGAAGCCATAGGAGCAAGTGATGGATGGTCGTATGAACAGGTGAAGCATATCACAATTCCTGGTTATGAGATCACTGACGCCAGGCACACAATTTCTGAAGAGTATTGATAATGGCTGGGGTCACCTGTTTTGTAAAGATGCTGCCCTGAAGAAGGCAATGGCAAACCACTTATATAGAAAAATTTGACAAGAACAGTCATGGTTATGGAAAGACCATGATCGCCAATGTCATATGACACAGCACATAATGATGACGATATGACTTTTAGTTCTAGTCTCACCCAACCTCAGTAGAAAAGCCTACTTGCAGTTACCTTCATAATTTGTATATCTCTATCAAATCTCACTTCATTCTCCTATGCTCCAAGTAATAAAATCCTAACCTATTCAACTTTTCACTAGAACTCAAGTTCTCATGTCCCGGTATTGTCTTTGTAAACGTTCTTATTAAAAATAAGATTTTCAATCTTATTGTTTATATCTGTATGTTATCTTACCCGGCCATTAACTAAAACCTTGCCTTGTCACGACTTCCACTCTACTAACTACCAAGCCTGTCCTCAGTCAAGGAAAGCAGTGATATTTGCTTGCTGATGTTAAAGAACCCTGAATGTTCCCTTGCTCCCGAGCAGCTGCAGCTGACGTTTGACGAGTACAAGGCCGCGAGTCTACAGATCCAGAAGTACGCCTACCAAATGAGCGACTTGCTGCTGGTGCACATTGACAGCAGGCGCACATACAGCGACAGGGACTTCCAAGAAGCACAGCATGTCCACCAGGAGCACGTCCAGTCCAAGCTCCTAAACATACACAGCGAGATTGTGGCTATCATGCGACAAACGTACCTTGTCTTCAAGAATGATGGATATGAGGTGAGTTTCTTTGACTCATTCCCCAGATTCCTTCCCTCAGCATAAGCTCCCTGCTGTCCTGAGATTCCAAAGCCGTGGGGGGGGGGGGTGGGGGGAGATGGCTTCTAGCCACTGTTATAAAGGTAAAGAGATTTTAAGATTAGATTTATTTGTCCATATATAGCAAAACATAGAGTGAAGTGTGTTGTTTGCATCAGATCAAATCAGTGAGGATTATGGTGGGCAGCCCACAATTGTTGCCACACTTCTGGCACCATCATAATATGCTCACAACTTACTAGCCTGCATATTTTTTAAATATAGGAGGAAACTGGAACACCTGGAAGAAACCCATGTGGTCATGGGGCGAATGTACAAAATCCTTTAGGCAATGGCGGGAATTGAATCCTAATTGGTGATTGCTGGTTCCATAAAACAATTGCACTAACAGCTACGATCCCATGCCACTATAAACTATAACAGTAAACAATCCTGCCTGACCTGTGAACAATCCCACCCAATTTGGGAATAATCCCACCCAATTTGGGAATGATCCCGCTCAACCGGAGAACAATCCCATCCGACTTGGGATTGTTAGCTCATCATGATCAGGGAAATGAGGAAAAGGAAAGGTTAGAGTTTAGAGGGCATGTGACACAACCTCCAGAGTAGACCTTCAGATTTATTTATCACATGTGCCTCAAAACATAGAGTGGAGTGCATTGTTCGTATTTACAAACAACACACTTGAGGGCATGCTAGGGAAGCCCAGAAGTGTTACCACGCATACCAGTACCAGTATAGCATGCCCACCAAGCTTGGCACAACAACATATGACACAACAAAAACAGAACACAACAAGCAACAAAGCATTAAGGGGAAAACAAGCTCTGTTCCTCCTTCCCACCCACACACTCAGTCCTCCAAACACAGGGTAAGTTGTTGTTGGCCTTCAGTCTCCAGTGGTCTTGCACAGATTTGCACAATCAAGGCTCCGGCCATCTCGCATCCACTTCCAGAATTCCTGATTAACCCTCGGGCCTTGATCATTGGCCTCAACACCTGGAGCTGCCAGTCACCAAACACTGGGCCTCAATCTCTGTATTTGCCAATCATGGGAACCCAACACTAGCCCTCAAACTGCAGTCTCACCAATTTGCATACCCAGGGAAACAGTGGACCTCATGTCCCCTGCCTGCGTGGAACTCCAAATCTGGAACCCACTGACACACTTGGGAACAGGATGCCAGCAGCCCTCATCCACACTGGTCTGCCCACCCGACATCAACTGCCTTCGGAATGCTGTTGCTTTTATTGTTTGTACAATTTGTGTTTTCTCTTTCTCTGTGCATTGAGTGTTTGTTGGTCTTTTTTTTAATGGGTTCTTTTGGGTTTCTTGTTTCGTGGCTGCATTTAAGGAGATGGATCTCAAGGTTTTTTAAGCAATAGTAATTCAAAGCAACTGGACTTGCTGTGTTATCTCGATGAGTTTTTGCCACTCATCTGCGAGGCTTCTTCAGTTTTGATCCATGGTGGGTAATATTCCAGTTTATAAACTCAGTGAGCTGTTTAAAGGTATAGCAATCATATGAGGGTTGTTAAGAGTCATAGAGAAGGTCATTAGTCTTATCTTTGCATGAATGGAGGTGTGAACTGTTGTGGAGACACCGGGGTAGAGATGTTAGGACTGCATTGTAAGTATTGAATTGAATTGGCTTTATTTCTTATATCCTTCACATACACGAGGAGTAAAAATCTTTACGTTATGTCTCCATCTAAATGTGCAGTGTGCAATCATAGTAATTTATAATAGTTTATAATAAATAGAAGTGTCAATGTAACATAGAAATACAATCAAATCAAAATGAGTTAATCAGTCTGATGGCCTGGTAGAAGAAACTGTCCCGGAGCCTGTTGGTCCTGGCTTTTATGCTGAGGTACCATTTCCTGGATAGTAGCAGCTGGAGTAGATTGTGGTTGGGGTGACTCGGGTCCCCAATGATCCTTCGGGCCCTTTTTCCACACCTGTCTTTGTAAATGTCCTGAATCATGGGAAGTTCACAACTGCAGATGCGCTGGGCAGTCTGCACCACTCTCTGCAGAATCCTGCGATACAGTTCCCATACCAGGCAGTGATACAGCCAATCAGTATGCTCTCAATTGTGCCCCTGTAGAAAGTTCTTAGGATTTGGGGACCCATACCAAACTTCCTCAACCGTCTGAGGTGAAAGGGGCACTGTTGAGGTCCTCGGTGATGTGGATGCTGAGGAACTTAAAGCTGTTTACCCTCTCAACCCCAGATCCATTGATGTCAATAGGGGTTAGCCCGTCTCCATTCCTCCTGTAATCCACAACCAGCTGTCTAAGTGCGTTTGTAGCTACTTATAATGCAGTCCTAACATCTCTACCCCAGCATTTCCACAGTAGTTCACACCTTCATTCATCCAAAGATAAGATGAATGATCCTCTCATTACCTTTAAGACTCTTAGTGACCCTCATATGATTGTGTACCTTTAAACAACTCACTGAGTTTATAAACTGGAAAATTACCCACCATGGATCAGAACTGAAGAAGTATCTCGGATGAGGGGCGAAATGTCTTCTCGACAACACAGCAAGCCCAGTTGCCTTGATTTATTACTGCTTGATATACAATGAGCTGGATGACTGAGAGCCTTCACAGACGGATCTCAAGGTTGGATAATGTATACATACATTGATAATAAATGGATTTTGAGGTGTCCCGGGATTATGTTGCGGGCTTTCAAGCACAAGGTGGAGGCTTTGACTCTGGCTTGATCTCAATTTCCTCCACATCAGAGTTGCAAAACCCCTAACTCCCCTTTCTGTCCTCAAAGCCATCCCTACGAACCTAAAAAAACAACTCAACAGAGACCACTGTTTGGTGCCATCTTGACTTCCATTCCTAAAGTATTTCAGACAACTTGCCATTCCCAAAGCTGATCCATAGGATCATGAGGGAATCCAGGGAGACCACTGTGTAATTCTGGGGAACCAGTGCACAGCAGCTCAGTGAGCCTTATGACCGCATAATTTAAAGCAGAAGAAAGCAAGGCAAATGAGTAAAACAAGGCCAGTATATGGTGGTGGAAGGGGGGGGGGGTCTTGTGGTTTATGACCATACACTGCATATCATTCCTAGGACAGGACCAAAGGGTTTGTCTGCCGTGGCTGGAACATTGTGAGCATCCTGGTCTCCACAAAATGGAAATTGTTTGTAGCATGGTTCAGCAAAGGTTTAGAACATAGAACATTACACGGTACAGGCCTTTTGGCCCACTTCTGGCCTACTCCAAGATCAATCTAACCCTACGTTACCCTCCATCTTTCTATTATCCATATTAATAGCAATGATGTGTTGGCGCATGGCCAAGTGGTTAAGGCGTTGGTCTAGTGATCTGCAGGTCGCTAGTTCGAGCCACAGCTGAGGCAGCGTATTGTGTGCTTGAGCAAGGCACTTAACCACACATTGCTGTGCGATGACACCAGTGCCAAGCTGTATGGGTCCTAATGCCCTTCCCTTGGACAACATCGGCGGCATGGAGAGGGAAGACTGGCAGCATGGGCAACTGCCGGTCTTCCATACAACCTTGCCCAGGCCTGCGCCCTGGAAACCTTCCAAGGCGCAAATCCATGGTCTCACGAGAGTAACGGATGCCTATAAAGCAATGATGACAAGTGAATCATAGCCATGGGTCTACAAGTCTGAAGTCCACTGGCAAGTCAGAGACCTGAGACTGTTGGAGGCCTGTCCTGGCTTTGGAAATCTACCTGTGTGTGGGTGGGTGGGAAGGAGGAATGGGGCTTGTTTTGCTGCTGTTGTTGTGTTGCTTGTGTTTTCTGTGTTGTTCTCCCGAGTATCATGGGCATGCTATGTTGGCGACACTTGTGGCTGCCCTCGGCACATGTCTAGGTTGTGCTGGTGGTTAGTGCAAATGATGCATTTTTCTGTGTCACGGTTCGTCCTGAGCAGCTGCTTGATAGAGGACTCTCTGAGTTATGGGCTGTCTCCGGGGTACATATACACATGGAGATCAAGTGCTGCTAGAAGATCAACAACTTGGTGAAAGACATGGTTTGGGCTGTCCCAAACCAGTTGGTCTGCCAGCACATCAAGATGTCTGTAACTAACACATTCCGGGCTGCAGGAGGACCTGGTGTGAGATGCACTGAAGCTTGGAGCACACTGCAGTGGTTCGGTGGGGCAGGACCACAGTGTAAAGTTCTTCTGCTTCTGGAGAAGAAGGGACCAGGTTAGGTGAGGAATTATTGCAGTAGTGTACCACCCCAGGGGGCCACATGAGTGGTAACAGTCCTATTGGTTTTAAGGAGGGTAACAGAACACTGTTTAATGTCTTGTTTATGAATGCAAGAATGAAAAGGCATTGCACTATTTATTCTTGTAAGTAATTTTACTATGAATATTTATATACACTATTGATTTAAAAATGATGCAGTCTGTGTGACTTAGAAGCAGCTGGTTTCTGGAGCAGAGGAGAAATGCACCCTGATAGTATGTGTCTTTAGCTGACCACAGCTTGGAGAGCAACAAGAGATCGGCACTGGGCACAACTGTGCACTCAGAGAAGGTTGAGATCTGGATGGAGTGGTGCTGACCAGACTGGGTCCCGTTGTGGTGGGCCCCATTATTCAGGGAGCCTGTCGCAATAATGGGTGGTTGCGGCCAATCACTATAATAGGAATGAAAATCTTGGTGGTGGAATCTCATGAGAGGCTGGGCTTTCAAGAAAAAGTATCACAGTGTAAAGCTAGTGGTCATTGCTCTGTTTACTGACAGAGGGTTATGGCATTTTATGAGACCATTTGGCACATTATGACTGTATTTGGCCCCAATCCCTCTCTCGCTGTTTCGTAGAATGAATTTATGCAGAGAACTTTAGAAACACTGATGTAAATTCCCTAAGTTAATTACCAGTACTGTTAACTGTTAGAGTCACAGAGCACTAAAGCACAGAAACAGGCCCTTTGGCCCATCTAGCTCATGCCAAACTTTTTTCCCACAGTTATTAGATTAGATTATGAGGACACGCAGTCCCCTTTTATTGTCATTTAGTAATGCATGCATTAAGAAATGATACAATATTCCCCCGGTGTGATATCACAGAAACACAGGACAGACCAAGACTGAAAAACTAACAAAAACCACATAATTATAACATATAGTTACAACAGTGCAACAATACCATAACTTGATAAAGAACAGGCCATGGCACAGTAAAAAAGTTCAAAGTCCCTTGAAAGTCCCACATCTCACGCAGACGGGAGAAGGAAGAAATCTCTTCCTGCCATGCCCGACCACAGTCCGACTCTGAGTCGTCCGAAAACTTCGAGCTCTGATCAGCCCTCCGACACCGAGTACCGAGCACCATCTCTGCTGAACGCTTCGACCTCAGCCTTGGTCGCCAGCAGCAGGCAAAGCCGGGGATTTTGGGGCCTTCCCTCCGGAGATTCTCGATGGCACAGTAGCAGTGGCAGCGAACCGGGCATTTCAGAAATTACTCCAGATGTTCCTCTGCTTCTCACGTCTGTCTTCATCAAATCAGAATTGTGCATGGCATCCTAGTTACAAATACAATATCATTTCACCAGAGAGCTGCGCGCACTGCGTCGCGCCGTCATCTTCTCCTCCTGCCCAGCTGCACTTCTTCTTTCTATCTATCATAAACACAAGTCCTGATAAATGGTCTTGGCTCAAAAAATAGATGATAGAAAAATGAACGGCTATGTGGAAGAGAAGGGTTAGATTGATCTTAGAGTAAGTTATAAGATTGGCACAACATCGTGGACCAAAAGGCCTGTACTGTACTGTACGGATCGATGTGTTTGGCTCATAGAACCATAGAACATCACAGCACAGAAACAGGCCTTTTGGCCCTTCTTGGCTGTGCCGAACCATTTTTCTGCCTAGTCCCACTGACCTGCAGCTGGACCATATCCCTCCATACACCTCTCATCCATGTACCTGTCTAAGTTTTTCTTAAATGTTAAAAGTGAGCCCGCATTTACCACTTCATCTGGCAGCGCATTCCACACTCCCACCACTCTCTGTGTGAAGAAGTCCCCCCATTCTCTTTAAACTTTTCCCCCTTCACCCTTAACCCATGTCCTCTGGTTTTTTTCTCCCCTAGACTCAGTGGAAAAAGCCTGCTTGCGTTCACTCTATATTTACCCATCATATCCCTCTGAACCTTTCCTATCTATGTAGGAAAGTGCCTTTTAAATGTTATTGTACCTCCCTTATAGAGAAGGTTATAAGGCTGGCAAAACATCATGGGCCAAAAGGCCTGCACTGTGCTGTAGCGTTTATTTCCCTCCATAGATGCTGCCTGACCTGTGTGCTGCTTCTATCTATCACATGCCCATTGAAAGGTAAACATTATAAATGAGTGAGCTTAGAGCCTGTCCATGGACCTTATTTTTTCACTCTCTCAGGTGCAGCATTTTTGGTCAAATTATGCCAAGAAGGTTGATCGGTTGGTGGAAGAATCCTTCAGACTGAACATTAAGCGGTCACTGCTGGAGCTCTCCAAGGCCATCAATGGTGATCCCAAATCCACACCCAACGCACTGTTCAGGGTCCTGGTGGTTCTCCAGGACAGCACTCCAGGAAAGGTATGCAATTTCACAGCTCAGTGGCCAGCTTGGGTTTGAGGTGCGTGAGCTTCTTGTGCAGTGAACAGTGAGTCAAATTGAATCAATGTTGGAGGGATTTGGTCAGGGAGAGTGAGAGGATCCAGTTTCTCTAGTGGTGATAATCCAGAAACGAAGGGCAGATCCTGGCCCTGTCTTTGTGCCCCCTTCCTATCAAGGATCATCTTTATTTGCCATTATACATTTACATGTATTAGGAATTTGCTGTTGTGTGTTGATGCAACATGCAATAAAAAGAAACAACATTCAACAATTATAGAAAGGAATAAACAGTTCACCAGTGTTGTGGGGTGGATGAAATCACCAGAGAGACAGTCACTGGTAGATACAAAGCAGCTTCTTTATTCGACACAACAAGGTACAGCAGGCATCATACGGATGGAGACGCTTTCGGTAGAAAGGTCTGCTAGCCCAATGTGGGCTCGATATTTATATGCTGAACACAAAGGCAATCGCTACTTAAAAAGTTATAGACAATGCATGGACAATGTTTCCTATTGAAGCTACATACAAAATTTCACACTATCCTTTCCTTCTGATGCCAACATGTCTGGGTTGGTATCCACAGCCTTTAGGAATGCAAGTTAAGTCCACGATACATTTATTTGGCATTTCCCGTGCTAACATAGAAGACTATTAATATTTATAATGTATAGATAATACTGTCTTCGAAACTACAGCATCAGGTCAAACTACAGCGCCAGAAGCATCTGGTATTCACACCTTTTAGGAAGTGCATTGTTGTGGACTCAATCCACAGTACTTTGTCAAATAGAAGTCTGGTGGCCAAAGTCATTTAAGTGTAAACAAATCACCTACCCAAAATATCACTCTAACAATCGGGACTCTCCAGAGATGCTGCCTGACCTGCTGAGTTCCTCCAGCATCTGTGTGTGCTGCTCAAGATGTCCAGCATATATATATATGTATTAGCTCATGGGTTGGTATGGCAGCTCCAATGCCTAAAAGATCATCAACTTGCCCCAGTACATAACAGGGAAAACCCTCCCAACCATTGAGCACATCTACATGAAAAGCAAAATTCATCATCAAAGATGCTCACCACCCAGGTCATGCTCTTTTCTCGCTGTTGCCATCAGGTAGAAGGTACAGGTGCCTCAGGACTTGCACCACCAAGTTCAAGAACAGTTATTACCCCTCAACCATCAGGCTCTTGAACAAAAGGGGATGACTACACTCATTTTATTTCTGGTGTTCCCACAACTGATGGTCTCATTTTAAGGACTCTTTATCTTGTTATTTCATGCTCGTTATTTATTGCTATTTATTTATATTTATCTTTGCATAGTTTGTTATCCACTGATCCTGTTTACAGTTACTCTTCTATACATTTGCTGAGTATGCCCACAGAAAAAGAATCTTAGTGTTGTATGTGGTCACATGTATGTACTCTGATAATACATGTTACTTTGAACTTTGTATTTATATTGCAAACCGATATACCATGGAGAACATTCTAACTGGCTGAATCACTGTCTGGTATGGGGGGCATGTGGGGGCTACTGCCCAGGATTCAGAGAGTTGTAAACTTAGTCAGATTTATCATTGGCAGTAGTTTCTGTTGTATCCAGGATATTTTCAAGGAGCGATGCCTTAAAAAGGCAGCATCCATCATTAAGGACCCCCATCACCTAGGACGTGCCCTGTTGTCATTGCTACCTTCAGGTAGGAGGTATAAGAGCCTGAAGGCACACAGTCAGTGATTCAGGAATAGTTTCTTCCCCTCTGCCATCCGATTTTTGATTTCAGGGATGATGCCTAGGCATGTCTAGTCTGGTGACAGAGTTTGTTGTTGAAACCTCAGTTAAAATTGATACCTGTACCTGGCTGAAAGCTCAAGAAGAGTTTATTTGGGCACAGTCCAGCTTGTCTTCCATGAAGTGAACACTGGAGGGCAGTACCAACAGGAGGGACCAGCCCCCAACCCAGTACTGCCTCTGGCGTCTTATCTCCTGGGTGGCTGCGACAGGCGACACCGTGGCATGGGGGCCTGGTCCATGCAACAACCAAGGTAATGCAGCTCCCCTGGCATCAATCTCGCCAATGAACCTCCTACCAGATGGTGGCAATGAGAACAGGGCATGTCCTGGGTGATAATGATGGATGCCACCTTTTTGAACTAGTGGAATGCACTGACCAATGAACAACAGGATCTCGTGTTCACAATAAAAATGTCCACGACAATGACTTGCACTGTTTGTGGGACCGCTCACCATCTTCGCACATCAATGATATGCAACAAGTTCAGGTGATGACATGGCACGCAACAAGTCCAGATCTGCCACTATTCAGCAACGTGCTAGTGGGGTAAACCTGAATTACTCGATGTTCTTAATATCCATCAGTGTCCTGCACTGTCAAGGATAAACAATTACACCATTGTTTGACCCAGAGAGGCCACTATGACCAAGCTGGCTATTCCAAGTGTGGTCTAACTTGGATTTTATATTACCTAAAAGCTCTTGAACTCAATCCCTAATGAAGGCCAAAACACCATATGTCTTCTTAAGAACACTATCAACCTACATGACAACTTTCCTCCAATCACCTTAAAACTAAACCCTTTTCCACTTTGGGTAAAAGCCTCTGGCAGTCCCCCCTTAGCAGGCTTCCTATCATCATCTTGTACATCTCTATCAATGCAGAGCTTCTGGTCAATATAGAACTTTCTCTATACAAGAACAGGTTAAAAGGTTGGCACATCATTGTGGGCTGAAGGGCCTGTATTGTGCTTTAATTTTCTGTGATCTGTATTCTACGTTCATAACTCCCTGAAGGTGGCAGCACAGGTGGATTGGGTGGTAACGAAGGCCTTCATCAGTTGTGGCACAGAATATCAGAGCTGGGATGTCACCTGACAAGTTGAGAAAATATTGGCTCGGCTACAGCTGAAATTTATGTGCTGTTCCAGTTGCTACACCACTGGAAGTAGCTGACTGGACTGGAAATCATGCAGAGATTCCCTGCGGTTGTTGCCTGTTGATTGGAGCATCTCAGTTACAAGGTAGGAATGGACAGATTGGGTGCTCACTGGAGCGAAGGGGTGAATTGAAAATGAACAGAGTTTGCAAGCCTTGTCCTGTGACAATGGCCTGGTATTCTACACTTGTTCATATCCTATTTCTGATCTTCCCTGATATTATATCTTGGAGATCATTCTTACTGGTTGCATCACCATCTGGAATGGAGGAGCTTCTGCACAGGATTAAAAGCAGCAGTAGAAAGTTTTGATCTTAGCCAGCTCCATCATGAGCATTAGATAACCCACCATCGAGATCTTCAAAAGGTAATACCTCAAGAAGACGGCATCCATTATTAAAGACCCCCGCTACCCAGGGTATGCCCTCTTCTCATTATTACCATCAGAGAGGAGGTACAGGAGCCTGAAGACACATGCTCAATATTTCAGGAACAGCTTCTTCCTCTCTGCCATCAGATTTCTGAATGGACAGTGACCCCATAAAGTCTACCTCATTAATTTTGCTCTCTTTTTACACTATTTATTAATCTTTTTTAATATATATTTCTTATTATAATTGTTAGTATATTTTGCATATTGCTGCAAATCAACAAGTTTCATGACATATGTCAGTGATCATAAACCTGATTCTGATTCTGATTCATTTAGGTGGAGTTCTCGCCTACACTTTCTAAACTTGCCAATTGTGTCAACCACATTAGCAATCAGATTAAGAACTCCCTCAGTGTCTTCAAGCGTATACCAGAACTTCTGACCCAGAGGAAATCTACTCTGCAATCTATCATCTTAAACATTGGTAAGCAGAGGCCACGAGACCTCCACTTCCTCACTACCATGGGTCCTCCACAACATCTGTCTCTTCGTTATTACACCATGAAATATTGCACCACAATACATCATAGCCTGAGATTCCATCATGTTACGTATTATATCACAACATGTAAGAGTTTGTGAAATCATAATGGCAGGAGGATGTGTCACTATTTCTCATATGGAGTATTGTGAGCAGTTTTGGGCTCCTCATTGAGAAAAGGTGTGCTGGCATTGGAGAGGGTGCAAAGGAGGTTCACGCAAAATATTCTGATAACGAAGGAGTTAATGTAACGGGAGTGTTTGATAGCCCTGGGTCAGTATTCACCAGAGTTCTGAAGAATGCAGCATTGAGACCTATCAAATATTGAAAGCCTAGATAGAATGGACATGGAGAGGATGCTTTCAATTGTCGGGGAGTATAGGACCAGAGACCATAGCCTCAGAATACAAGAACATTCCTTTAGAACAGAGATGAGAGGAAACTTCTTTCACCAGAGGTTGGTGAATCTGTGGAATTCATTGCAACAGATGGCTGTGGAGGACGTCACTCAGTATATTTAAAGTGGAAGTTGATTGGTTCTTCATTAGTAAGGACATCAAAGAAGGCAGGAGAATGGAGTTGAGAGGGATAATAAATCAGTCATGATGGAATGGCAGAGTAGACTTGTTGGACTGAATGGCCCAATTTTGCTCCCATGTTTTAGGGTGTTTTATGGAGATGTGCACATCTACAGTGAGAAATAATAACCTGTGTGGCTGTGGCAATCATCATTTAATTTCCATTTGGTATAAATACAGTATGTTGGTGTTATGTAACATTCAGCAGTGTGTGTTATTGTTTAATAATTAAGATAAAAAATTAACTTTATTTGTCACATATTCATCAAAACATAAAGTGAAAATGCTTCATTTGTGTCAAAGACTAACACAGTCTTAGAATGTGCTGGGGGCAGCCCACAAGTGTTGAAATGTTTCCTGCGCCAACATAGCATGCCCACAACTCACTAAGCCAAACCATACACAAATAGACCATCTTTCTGAAACGTAGAGAGGAATTGGGAGCAAGTTTCTTGTATGTTTTGTACTTTGGATTTCCTTGCTCCTTCAGATGTGATTTCCTGCAGAGTCTCTACTTCAATGGGGACACCACTGGCTACGTCTGAAATTCCCATCCTGCCTTTTTGTCATCTCTTGGCATGCTCCTTGGCACTTTGAGTCATGAGCATTGTAGCACAGAAACAGACCCTTTGGCTCATCTAGTCCATACTGAACTGTTATTCTGTCTACTCCCATTGACTCGCACCTGGACAGTCGTCCTCCATACTTCTCCCATCTATGTACCTATCCAAATTTCTCTTAAATGTTGAAATTGAACCAGCTTGCACTACTTCTGCTAGCAGCTCATACCACACTTGCACCACCCTCTGAGCGAATAAGTTTCCTCTTAAGTGTTTTACCTTTCACCCCCTAAACCATGACTTCTGGTTCTAGTTTCACCAAACCTCAGTGGAAGAAGCCTGCTTACATTTACCCTGTCTATACCCCTCATAATTTTGTCTACCTCTATTAAATCTCCCCTCTTTAATTTACACCCTAGGGAATGAAGTCGTAACCTATTCAACCTTTTCCTGTGCCTCAGTTCCTCAAGTCCTAGCAACATCCTTCTAAATTATGTCTCCTTAATTGACCCTCTGATCACACACCCTAGCATCTGCTTGCACTCCAGTGGTGGATCTCAGGAGATTTCACAATGGGAAAGGTGCAAAATAATTGTTGATGATGTAATGCATCTTGTTCTTGCAGAGCATGATGAGGAGATTAAGAAGATCCAAGCTCAGATCAGCAACGGCATGGCAACCAATGCCTCCAACCTTCAGAACTATTTGAAAACCTGGGATACCTACCGTGAGATCTGGGAGATCAACAAAGATTCTTTCATCCGCCGTTACCAGCGCCTCAAACCCGCTGTCTCATCCTTTGACGCTGATATTGCTCGGTGAGGGGTTTTTCTACTAAATGTTATTTCTGCCCTCCAGTCAAAGCCCCTTTACCATCTTGCTGAAGAACAATGGGTTCTTACAGTCCTCTGACCACAGTTCACTTCTTGTGTGAGTCTAGGCACAAACATGTCTCCAGAGGTGGAGAGACACAGGACAGAATCTGTATATAGCGAATAGAACACTACAGCACTGTACTGGTCCCTCAGCTCATAATGTTGTGCTGATCTTTTAACCTATTCTAAGCTCAATTAACTCTTCTGTTCCCTCTCACATAGCCCTCCATTTTTCTATCATCCATGTGCCTAACTAAGAGTTTCTTAAATGCCCTTGGGTGGTTTCACACACCCAGCACTCTCTGTGTTAAATACTTACCTCTGACATTCCTTCTATACTTCCTCCAATCAGCTTAAAATGATTCCCTCTCATATTAGCCCTTTCTGCACTGCGAAAAAGTCTCTGGCTGTCCAGTTGATCTATGCCTCTTGTCATCTTGTACACCTCTATCAAGTCAGGTCTCGTTCTCCTTTGCTCCAAAGAGAAAGTCCCAAGCTCACTCAACTTTTCCTCATAAGACATGCTCTCCAAGCCAGACAGCATCCTGTAAAGCTCCTCTGTACCCTCTCTAAGGCTTCCTCATTCTTCCTACAATGAAACGATCAGAAATAAACACTACCTCACTACTTTTTTATTTCTATTTTTTGCACTACCTATTTAACTGTTCTGCGCACGTACACACACACACACACACACACACAAATGCACACACACTCTTTCACAACGAAGAGAAAACAGGTCTCTACAAAATGATCTAAATTAATTACAAATATAAAGCACAAAATATTTAATTGCAAAAATATTCACCCCTTTGATATGACACACCAAGTCATCACTGGGTGTAGCCAATTGGTTTTAGAAGTCACATTATTATTTAAATGGAGATTTGTTTTTGGAGACCTGTGTGCAATTAAAGTGTTTCAATTGATTATAGTAAAAATACACCTGAACCTGGAAGGTCCAACTGCTGGTGAGTCAGTATTCTGGCAAAAATTACACCATGATGACGAAAGAACTCTCTAAGCAACTCCACAAAAAGCTTATTGAAAAGCACAAGTCCGGAGATGAATAGAACATTTCCAAGTCACTGAATATCCCTTGGAGTACAGTTAAGTCAATCATCAAGAAATGGAAAGAATATGGCATAGCTTTATGTCTGTCTAGAGTGGGCCATCCTCAAAAACAGAGTGACTGTGCAAGAAGGGGACTAGTGAGGGAGGCCACCAAGAGACCTATGACAACTCTGGAGGAGATACAAGCTTCAGTGGCTGAGATGGGAGAGACTGCGCATACAACTGTTGCCTGGGCGCTTCACCAGTTCCAGCTTTATGGGAGAGTGGCAAAGAGAAAGCCACTGTTGGAAAGAAACTCTCATGAAATCTCGGCTAAAGTTTGCTAGAAGGCATCTGGGGGACTCTGAAGTCAGCTGGAAGAAGGTTCTATGGTCTGATGAAATCAAGATTGAGCTTTTTGGCCATCAAACTAAATGCTATGTTTGGCATAAGCCAAACACCACACATCAAAAACACACCATCCCTACCATTGTGCTGGCTGCATCAGGCTGTGGGGATGCTTCACTGTAGCAGGCCCTAGAAGGCTTATGAAGGTACAGGGCAAAATAAATGTAGAAAAAATACAAGAAAATCCTGGAGGGAAAACCTGATGCCATCTGCAAGAGAACTGTGACTCGGGAGAAGATTTGTTTTCCAGCAAGATAATAATCCCAAGTATAAAGCCAAAGCTACTCAGGAATGACTTAAAAACAACAAAATTAATGTCCTGGAGTGGCCAAGTCAGAGTCCAGATTGAGAATCCAATAGAGAATTTGTGGCTGGACTTGAAACAGGCTCTTCACTCACAATACCTATGTAATCTGACAGAGCTTGAGCAGTTTTGTGAAGAAGAGTGGGGAAAAATTGCAGTGTCCAGATGTGCAAAGCTAATTGAGACCTATCCACACAGACTCAAGGCTGTAATTGCTACCAACGTTGCATCTTGCCCCTCATCTATGTGGAGTACTTCGCCATGTATTCAACCTGAGCCTGAGGCTCCGGAGAGTTCCTGTATTGTGGAAGACGTACTGCCTCGTCTCTGTGCCGAAGACGCCGCGCCCCAGCGGCCTCAATGTCTACAGACCAGTGGCATTGACCTCCCACATCATGAAGACCCTGGAGAGACTTGTTCTGGAGCTGCTCCGGCCTATGGTCAGGCCACACTTAGATCCCCTCCTGTTCACCTACCAGTCCCGACTAGGAGTTGAGGATGCCATCGTCTACCTGCTGAACCGTGTCTACACCCACCTGGACAAGCCAGCGAGCACTGTGAGGGTCATGCTTTTTGACTTCTCCAGTGCGTTCAACACCATCCGCCCTACTCTGCTGGGGGAGAAGCTGACAGCAATTCAGGTGGATGCTTCCCTGGTATCATGGATTCTTGATTACCTGACTGGCAGACCACAGTACGTGTGCTTGCAACACTGTGTGTCTGACAGAGTGATCAGCAGCACTGGGGCTCCACAGGGAACTGTCTTGTCTCCCTTTCTCTTCACCATTTACACCTCAGACTTCAACTACTGTACAGAGTCTTGTCATCTTCAGAAGTTTTCAGATGACTCTGCCATAGTTGGATGCATCAGCAAGGGAGATGAGGCTGAGTACAGGGCTATGGTAGGAAACTTTGTCACATGGTGTGAGCAGAATTATTTGCAGCTTAATGTGAAAAAGACTAAGGAGCTGGTGGTAGACCTGAGGAGAGCTAAGGTACCGGTGACCCCTGTTTCCATCCAGGGGGTCAGTGTGGACATGGTGGAGGATTACAAATACCTGGGGATACGAATTGACAATAAACTGGACTGGTCAAAGAACACTGAGGCTGTCTACAAGAAGGGTCAGAGCCGTCTCTATTTCCTGAGGAGACTGAGGTCCTTTAACATCTGCCGGACGATGCTGAGGATGTTCTACGAGTCTGTGGTGGCTAGTGCTATCATGTTTGCTGTTGTGTGCTGGGGCAGCGGGCTGAGGGTGGCAGACACCAACAGAATCAACAAACTCATTCGTAGGGCCAGTGATGTTGTGGGGATGGAACTGGACTCTTTCACGATGGTGTCTGAAAAGAGGATGCTGTCTAAGTTGCGTGCCATCTTGGTCAACATCTCCCATCCACTACATAATGTACTGGTTGGGCACAGGAGTACATTCAGCCGGAGACTCATTCCACCGAGATGCAACACTGAGCGTCATAGAAAGTCATTCCTGCCTGTGGCCATCAAACTTCACAACTCCTCCCTTGGAGGGTCAGACATCCTGAGCCAATAGGCTGGTCCTGGATTTATTTCATAATTTACTGGCATAATTTACATATTACTATTTAACTATTTATGGTTCTATTACTATTTATTATTTATGGAGCAACTGTAACGAAAACCAATTTCCCCCGGGATTAATAAAGTATGACTATGACAATGACTATCTACTAAATACTAACTTGAAGGAGGTGAATACTTATGCAATCAATTATTTTGTGTTTAATAATTGTAATAAATTTAGACCAGTTTGTCGGGCTCTGTTTTCACTTTGACATGAAAGAGTATTTTTTCCTGTTGACCAGTGTCAAAAAAGCCAAATTAAATCCACTGTGATTCACTGTGAAACAATAAAACATGAAAATTTCCAAGGGGGGTGAATGCTTTTATAGGCCCTGTATAGTTACTGCAATTCACATTTTTTTCTATTATTATGTATTGTTATGTATTGCAATGTACTGCTGCTGCAAAGACAATACATTTCACAACATATGCCGGTGATATTAAACCTGATTCAGATTCTGACGTTACCTTGTGGCTTTTAAACTCAAATTCCTGACTAATGAAGGCCAACATACCATATTTTCCTATGCTCCCGGGATTAAAGTTCTAACCTATCCAACCCTTTCCTATAACTCAGGTCTTCAAGCCCCAGCAATACCTATGTAAATTCGCTGCACTCTTTCAAGTTTTACATATCTTTCCTGTGGGTAGGTGACCAAAACTGCACACAATACTCTAAATTTGGCCTTACCAAGTTTTATACAACTTCAACATAACATTTCAACTCCTGTTCTCAATACTCTGATTTATGAAGGCCAGTGTGCCAAGAGCTCTCTATATGAACCTGTCTGCCTGAGTTGCTACTTTGAAGGAATTATGGATCTGTATCCCCATGTCCCTCTGTTCTACTGCACTCCTCAGGATTGTACTGTTCACTGTGTAAGTCCTACTCTAGTTTGTCCATCCAAGGTGCAACACTTCCACTTCTGAAGAAAAGCGTAAGGAACTTCAACTCCTTCCTGGGATGGGTAAACCTTGTAGGGGTCTGAAATAGCAATGTAAAGGTTTTACAGAAGTTGGCCAATCAGTAATAAGGGGCTATAGATCATTGCTGAAGGATGTGAAAGAGAAAATTAATAAGATTTTTCATAGACTGACCATGCTATGGCTTACCTATTGTCAGTGAGAAAAACATCATTTAATGGTAAACACATGAGATTCTGCTGTTGTTAGAAATCCAGAGTAGCACACACAAAATGCTGGAGGAACTCACCTAACCAGGCAGCATCTATGGAGAAGAATAAATGGTCAACGTTTCAGTCTGAGACCTTTCATCAGGACTGGGAAGGAAGGCTTATCACTCTCCTGGTGAAACATCTTGGCCTGAAATGTAGACTATTTATTCCTATCCATAGATGTTTCCTGACCTGTTGAGTTCCTCCAGCATTTGTGAGTTAGGACTTGGGATGATGAATGGAACCAAAGTGGAGAGCCCTAGCAAGCAACTCACCAATCCTCTGGCTTCAATCAGAATGACGTTATTTACCCTCCTGCTTCCTGAACTGTGGCACTTGCTTATTCCTTTTTGGATCTCAGTTGTCACTGAAGTTGCACACGTCATCCCTCTGCAATTCTGCTCTTTGTTTGCAGATACACAGAGGTGGCCAACAATGTGCAGAAGGAAGAGACGGTCATACAGATTCAGTTTGTGCTCCTGGACTGTTCTCCACTCAAGTTCTCCCTCGTCCAGCACTGCAGTGAGTGGCAGAACAAGTTCACCACCCTACTGAGTGAGATGGCAAGCAATGTGCTGATGGATTTACTCGGGTTCCTGGAAGAGAACAGAAAAAAGTGAGTGATCACTCTGCTCTAGACCTGTATCATAGCCCTGTCTGCAGCTGATCAGCTCTATTTGTTGCATAGAACATAGAACATGGAACATGGAATACAATGGCACAGTAGAAGCCCTCTAAGGTCAATCTAACGCAGAGGTTCTGAACCCTTTTTATGCCCTGGACCCTTAACGTTAACCGGGGTGTCTGTGGTACCCAGGTTAGGAACCCCTAATCAAACCCTTCCCTCCTGCATGGTCCTCCATTTTTCATCATCTATGTGCCTGTCTAAGAGTTTCTTAAATACCTTTGATGTACCCGTCTCTACCACCACTCTGGTAAGGCATTCCACACACCCACCATCCTCTGTGTAACAAAAAACTTAACTCTGACATTCCTCCCTATATTTCCCTCCAATCACTTCAAAATTATGCTCCCTGGTGTTATCCTTAGCAAAACATAGAGTGAAATGTACTGTTTGCATCAACAACCAACACAGTCCACGGATGTGCTGAAGGCAGCCTGTAAGTGTCACCATGCTTCCGGTGCCAACATAGCAAGCCCACAACTCACTAATTAACCCTTACGTGTACGTGTTTGGAACGTGGGAGGAAACCGGAGCACCGAGGGAAGCCCCCATAAATGGTAATGAGGAGATTGTGCAAACTCCTTACTGATAGCAGTGGGAATCGAACCTGGGTCACTGACATGGTAATAGTGTAAGAACCACTATGCTACTGTACCAGCTTGTAGTATCTTCCTACAATTGTGCTGGCTCTCTTTCCAGCCACCCTCAGTTACTGGTACGGGATGTCTTTCCCTCCATTGTCTTTACAACTCATCAATGCTCTGAACTAGGGGCCTTTGTAACTCCTAAGACAGGACTGTAGTCACTCATTCCTTAACAACCAGGAGCACTGCACAGTGACAGATGGCAGGAGCACCGATCGATCTCTCTTGCTCTAAACTTGAATGTGAATAAACAGGATGGACAGAATGGCCACCTTCTTTGCATAAGACTTGTGTGTATTGAGCAACAGTCAACAGACTGCTAATCTCCCCGGGCTGCATACTGTGGTTTCCTGAGAATAATTAGTTTTTGAAGTGCTGAACACGACCTGAGAGACAATTATTAAATCTTTATTTGATATCTGACTCTCCCAGCTGTGCTATTGATAGGGTCTAAGATAGACAGCACAATAGAAACATAGATATGAAGTGTTGACTCTATATTAGACTCCATCAATTTCAAGGTTCAGTGGTTACTGGGAGTTCTCTCTCTTGACAAACATCAAATCTACTATCAATCACTTGATTCCGTGATACTTGTAAAAGATTGCCAGCAGTGTGGAGGAAGAGAGGGATTTTGGGGGGTCCACGCCCTTAGAACCTCACAGTTGCCACATAAGTAATGGGGTGGTTAACAAGGCATATAGTGTGTTGACCTTTATTTGTAAAGGAATTGAGTTCAAGAGCCGTAAGGTAACGTTGCAGCTCTATAAAACCCTGGTTAAACCACACTAGGAGAATTGTGTTCAGTTCCAGTTACCTCATTTATAGAAAGGATGTGGAAGCTTTGGAGAGGATACAGAGATTTATCAGGATGCTGCCTGGATTGGTGTATGTGTCTTATGAGGATTAGATGAGCAAGCTAGAAGTTTTCTCTTTTAAATGAAGGAGCATGAGAGCTGACTTGATGGTGGTGTATAAAATAAGAGGCATAGTTGGAGTGGAAGCCAGAGCCTTTTTCTCAGAGTGGAAATGGCTGATACTAGCTAATGTGCAAGCCATAGAGAACAAGGTGGATGATCTTAAAGGGAGACTCACCTACTGCAGGGAGATGCAGAACTGCTGTGTATTCTGTTTCACCGAGACCTGGCTCTCCCCTGCCACTCCCGATTGTGCCATCCGACTGGAGGGATTTTTGATCCATCGGATGGACCGCACAGCGCCTTCGGGCAAGACGAGGGGAGGTGGTGTTTGCCTACTGATCAACACTGGGTGGTGCTCGGACACAGTGGCCCTGACAAGCTCCTGCAGCCCGGACCTGGAACACCTGTCGGTGAAGTGTCGTCCCTACTATCGGTCATACTGACAGCAGTCTACATTCCCCCCCAGGCGGACGTGGAGTGTGCTCTGAACATACTGTATGCCAACATCAGTGAACTTGAGACCAGGTATCTGGAGGCTTTGCTCATTACATCCGGGAACTTTAACCAGGCCAACCTCGGAAGGGCGCTGCCAAAGTTATACCAACATGTCTCAGCCCCACTAGAGGCCCGAATTTATAATTTAAATTTTTAATATTTACTAATTTTAACTGTTTTTAATATCTTTAATATTTAATCCAGGGAGTGTGAAGCGCTGTGATGATTGTACGTTCTAGTACCAATTGTTTGGCAACAATAAAGTATTTATAATTTTTATTTATTATAATTTTGAGGTGAGTGGAGGGAAGTATAGGGGGACTGGCAGAGGTGGTGGTAGAGGCATATACATTGGGGACATCTACAAGATTTTTGGATAGACACATAAATGGAAGAAAAAAATGAGGCTTATGAAGGGAAGAAGGGTTGGATTGATCTCAGAGTAGCTTTTGAGGTTGGCATGACATTGTGGGTGGAAGGGCCGTACCATGCTGTACCAGTCTTTGTTGTATGAGATTGTTGAAAGAGCGTGTCAAGGGGAGGCAGAAAGATGTGGCCACTCATATTTATGCGCAGTTTCTACAGGCAACATTGGAGTATATGACCACACTTGGAGTATTGTGAGGAGATTTATTTTATTTATTTAGAGATACAGCACAGTAACAGGCTTTTCTGGCCCAATAAAGCCCATGCTGCCCAATTACTTCCCTATGACCAATAACCTACTAAGCTGTATGTCTTTGGAAGGTGCGAGGAGAACTGGGGCACCCAAGGAATCCGATCTGGTCACAGGAGAACGTACATACCTGCAGACAGCAGTGGTATTGAACCCATTGTAATAGTGTTACACTAACCACTGTACTACTGTGCCACTCCAACTTTGGGTTCCAAGAGCAGGCTGGCACTGGAGAGGGTCCAGCCATCATCAGACAATCATCCTGGAAATGAAAGCTTTAACATACGAGGAGTGTTTGATGGTTCTGGGTCTGTACGTGCTGGAGCTTAGAAGAAAGAAGTGTGTGTGTGGTGGGGGGAGGGTAGTTTGGAATCTCAGTGAAGCCCACTGTATATTAAAATGCCCGGATAGAGTGGACATGGAGAGGATGTTTCCTCCAGTCTGGGAGTCTAGGACTAGAGGGCCCAGCCTTAGAATAGAAGGCTGTCCCCTTAGAACAGAGGTGACAAGGAATTTCTTTAGCCAGAGGGTGGTGAATCTGTGGAAATCATTGCCACAGATGGCCGAGGAGGATCACTGGGTATATTTAAGATAGAGGTTGATAGATTCTTAATTAGTGAGGACATCAAAGATTACAGGGAAGGCAAGAGAATGGGATTGAGAGGAAAAATAAATCAGCCATGATAGAATGGCAGACTGAATGGACCAATTCTGCTCATATGTTTTATGGTCTTATGGAATAACTGTGAGCCTCTATCAGTCATGAGAATGGAATTATCGATGTGATAAGGATCAAGTTCAATGCTAACACATCCTCTCTCCTCTGACTTACTCCCACCCCCAATCTCAGAGTCAGCCATGTTCCACAAAACCTAGAAGAGCTGACATCTGGTATCCAGTTACTGGAGGTGCTTCAGAGTGAGCTCCCAAAGATGGAGGCACGCATCCCACCCATCCATGAGCAGTTCAGCATCTTGGACAAGTACGAGTTCCAGATCGATGAAAATGTAAGTGCTTACTCGTGCTGTCAGCAGTAGCCCATTGATAAAGTCCCCCACGCTTTTCCATTTTCTCACCCTCTCTTGTTCCTCTCCCAAAGGTCCATTACCGACTGGAGTCCCTGAATGGTGAATGGATGAATTTCCAGCAGACGCTGATTGACAGCGAGAGCATGTTGAAGAAACACAAGGAAAAGTTCAGGGCAGGCCTTATCCACTCTGCGGAGGAGATGAAACGGAAAACCCAGTTAGCAATTGAAGATTTCTCCATGAGGGGTAGGCAGCACTCAACCACAGCAGACCCAGAGGGGGCTCTCCTGCTCAGAAGCCTGCAATACCTGCCTCTCTAACTGTTAAAGCACAGCAGCCATCTTCCTAACAAATCAAATGCATTTCTAAAGACCCTTTTGAGGTTCAAAGTTCAAAGTAAATATGTTGCCATATACAGCCCTGAGATTCATTTTCTTGTGGGTATACTCAATAAATCCTCAATAGAATACTAACTGCATTAGAATCAGTGAAACACTGTACCAACATAGGTGTACAACCAGTGTGCAAAAGGCAATAAATATGCAAATATAAAAAAACCCAATATAATAATAAATAAATAAATAAGCAATAACCATTGAGAACATGAAATTAGGAGTCCTTGAAAATGAGTCTATAGGTTGTGGGAACATTTCAGTGATGGGTCTAGAGAAATTGAGTGAAGTTATCCGCTTTAGTTCAAGAACCTGATGGTCAAGGGGTAAGAACTGTTCCTGAACCTCAAGCTGTGAGCCGTGAGGCTCCTGATGGCAACAGTGGAAAGAGAGCATGGCATGGGTGGTCGGGGTCCCAAAGTGACAACACTCCATGTAGATGTGCTCAGTGGTGGGGAGGGCTTTACCCATAATAGACTGGGCTGTATCCACTACTTTTTATAGGATTTTCGTTCAAGGGCATTGATGTATCCACACCAGGCTGTGATGCAGTGAGTCAATATACTCTCCACCACTCATCTATAGATGTTTCTCAGAGTTTTAGATGTTATGCCAAATCTTTGCAAACTCCTAAGGAAGTAGAGGTGCTGACGTTCTTTCTTCCTAATTGTACTTACATGCTGGGCCCAGGACAGGTCTTCCAAAATGATAACACTGAAGAATTTAAAGTTGCTGATCCCCTCTACCTCTGATCTTCTAATGAGGACCTCTATTTTCCCCTCCTGAAGTCAATAATTAGCTCTGTGGTCTTGCTGACATTGAGTAAGAGGTAGTTGTTGAGTCATGGGACATGGTGAACTCAGGGTATACACTCAGTGGCCACTTTACTGAGTACACCTGCTTGTAAATGCAAATATCAGCCAATCGTGTGGCAGCAACTCAATGCATGCAGATATAGTCAGGAGGTTCAGTTGCAGTTCAAACCAAACATTGGAATGAGGAAGAAATGTAATCTGAGTGACTTTGACTAGGGATAGATTGTTGATGGTTTGAGCATCCTAGAAACTGGTGATTTTTACACACAACAGTTTCTAGAGTTTACAGACAACGATGTGAAAAACAAAACAAAAACATCCAGTGAGCAGCAGTTCTGTGGGCAGAAATGCCTTGTTAATGAGAGAGCTCAGAGGGGAATGGCCTGACTGGTTCAAGCTGCCAGGAAGGCAATTGTAACTCATATAACCATATGTTACAACAGTGGTGTGCAGAAAAACATCTTTAAATGCAAACCTTGAAGATGATGGGCCACAGCAGTAGTAGACCATAACCATACAATCAGTGGCCACTTTATTAGATACCTTATAAAGTGGGCACTGAATGTATGTGTATCCCAGGCAGTGTGACCAGTTAACTTGATGCACAGCAAGCTGCCACATCCAGGGAGAAGGCAGGAGAATGGGGGTGAGAGGGAAAATAAATCAGCCATGATGGAATGACAGAGCCAGGTTTGATGGGATGGATGGCTTAATTCTGCTTCTACGTCTTATGGTGATGAGCCTCACAGATCCTGCTATAGGGAGTGAAGGAAAGTTGGATACAGTGGTCAGGGGTTCTGAATTATCTCCTAGTGCTTATTAATCAAACTACAATGACTGAAAGCTCTTGTGGATTCTGCTGCTCCTCACTGCCTCCTCCCTTCCCATTACACTGCCAGCAAGTGGCCAGCTGAGACTGAAGACCGATCAGACGTTCTCCCCTCTCTCCTAGGTCCCTTCAGCAGTGCACTGAGCCCTGATGCTGCATTGGGCCTCATAGCCGAACTGCGCAGTAACCTGAACGCCCTGAAAGCTGAAGAGATTGAAATCCACAATGGCCTCAATGTCTTCAAGATCGATCAGCCCTTGTCCAAGGAGCTCCAGGCTCTGGAGAGAGTAAGCAAGTGTCAGTTGTTGAATCTAATGACCAGAAGGAATCCATTCTGACCCTACAATCTGGATTGTGCCACTCTCCGACGTGTGCTCTCTCTCGTGTTCTCTCACTCTCTGTGTCTCGTGTCTATCTAAACATCTCTTAAAAGCCTCTAATATATTTCCCTCTACCAGCACACCAGGCAGTGCATTCCAGGCATCCGTTATGATCTGGGTAAAAAAACATACCCCTCACATACCCTTTGAACCTATCCCCTCTCACCTTCAATGCATGCCCTCTGGTATTAGACATTTCTGTCCTGGGAAAAAGATACTCTCTGTCTACTCTATCTATGCCTCTCATAATCTTATAAACCTCTATCAGATTTTCCCTCAGCCTCCGCCGCTCCAAAGGGAACAACCCAGGTTTGTCCAGCCTTTCATGATAGCACATGCCATCTAAATCATGCAGCATCTTTGTTAATTACTTCTGCATCCTCTCCACAGCCTCAACATCCTCCTATAGTAGGTTGACCAGAAACGTATGTAATATTGCACTGGAAACTGTTCCTGTCCGTATTATATATGTCACTCCGCTTTTGCTTTGTCTCCAGGACTTGGATTACCTCCAGCAGGCATGGGAGGTCACCAAGGAGTGGGAAGAATCTTGGGTGGAGTGGAAGGGGGAGAAGTTCAGCTCATTGATGACTCAGGTTATGGAGAACACCGCAACTGGCTACTATAGGAAGCTCCACAAGCTTAGCCAGATACTCAAGGTATTTCACTTGAATATCATGTATCTCATCCAGAACATACACACCACCTCATTAACACACACAAAATGCTGGAGGAACTCAGCAAGTCAGGCAGAATCTATGGAGTGGAATAAGTAGTTGAAGCTTTGGGCCAAGACACTTCATCAGAAAGGGGCAGAAGCCAGAACAAGTAGTGAGGGGAGTTGAAGGAGTATAAGCTGGTAGGTGATAGGTGTGTGAGACTAGGTGATGTAAGAAGCTGAGAGGGGATAGGTGGAAGAGAGACAGTAAGAGGTTTAAGAAGGAGGAATCTGATAGGAAAGTGGACCATGAGAGCAAGACAAGAAGGGGGGGAATCTAGAGGGAGGTGAGAAGGGAGGGGATAGAGAGAAACCAGAATGGGGAATAGAGAAAGAGAGAAGAGGAGGGGTAAAAATCACCAGCAGTTAGAGAAATCAAGATTCATGCCAATTAGATGTTACCCAGATGGAGAATGAGGTGTTGCTTCTGCAACCTGAGTTTGGCCTCTTCGTGGAAGTAGAGGAGACCAAGGACTAATATGTCAGAATGGGAATGGGTGGCCACCAGGAGATCTTGCTTTTTTGTGGTGGTGGTGCTCGATGAAGCAGTCCTCCAATCTACATCGGATCTCACTGATGCCGAGAAGGCTACACCAATTCCGGCAACTCAGCGCTGAATTTAAACGAATGGATGTAAAATTGGATTCTATTCAAAAAACATTAAGTGAACACGATAAACGGATAAAAGAGAATGAAGACACTTTGACGATGTTGGATGCGAAGATTGATGACCTGGAAAAGATCTGTGATAAATAGTCAAAGGTTAATGAAAAATTAAGACAGAAGATTATCAACTTAGAAAATAGAAGCAGAAGAAATAATTTACGTATTCTAGTTTTTAAAGAGTTAATAGAAGGCAATCAGCCTTCGGAATTTTTTGCAAACCTTTTGGCTAACTTATTTCCGAATATTTTAAAATCTCTACCTAAAATAGACCGAGCTCATAGATCGTCAGTACCAAGACCTCGTCCAGGAGAACAACCCCATTCAGTGATAATTTGTCTTCACGACTTTCAAACAAAGGAAGTTTTAATTCGTGGATCTTGTCAGAAAGGTATGATTGATTATGAAGACCAGAAGATCAGAATTGTGGAGGATTTTTCACCCGAGGTGTTGAATAAACGCTTCAATTTTAAAAAGGTTATGTTGGAGTTGTATAATAAAGGTTTTAAACCCTCTCTTCATTACCCTGCTCGTCTTAGAATCATTTTGAAAAATGGCTCTCAGAAATGGTTCTGTTCGACTCAAGAGGTGCAGGATTTTTTAACTTCCAAATCAGTATCAGAAATTTAACTGTTCAATATTTCCCTACCTAAATCTATGTTGCGTCTGCCTGATGGATCCTTTTTTTATTACTTTCTTTTATGAATGATTTGTTTTTACTTTTGGTATACCTGCATATCTAATTTTTTTTGTTCTTTTATTTCTTTGCTTAGAGAATTAAGGACCTAACATCAGTAATTTTTCATTGAGTTAATACTTTCCAAGTTAATATGTTCTGAATTTTCTTAGTTCTTTTTAATATTTTATACTATATTTTTTCATATGGTTTTTTTAATAAGTTTAATTTTGCTGTTTTTTGTTATGTCTTGTTGGAATGCAGTTAGCCTTGGAAATTTTTTGGAGCTCAGCCAGTAGATTGTTTTGGGAGGGTAATATTGGTAGGTTTAACTGTCGACTGTCCTTTGGTCGACTTTCTCTCTTTGGGTGGGGGGTGGGTTTCTTCTTTTCTATCAGCTGTTTGGTTCTCTTAGCTTCATTTGTTGCTTGGTTACTTTATCTTAAAGCTCATTGTTTGGATTTAATATACATTCCAGTGGTTTTTATTCTAACCTCTCTTTTAAGCAATATTTAAAATGGATCATACTATTAATTTACTTAGTTCTAATGTGAAAGGATTAAACCATCCTGTGAAACGTAATAATATATTTAATTATATTAAGAAATTGAATGCCTCAATTATTTTTTTACAAGAAACACATGTTCGTAAATATGATATTTTACATCTTTTCAGCCGTTGGAAGGACTTATTGTTTCATTCCTCTTTTCAGGCTAAGGCCAGAGGAGTGTCGATTCTTATAGACAATTCAGTTTCTTTGTTCAACATAATGTAGTGGCTGATACCAATGGGCGTTTTGTTATAGTGTCAGGGAAATTAGGTAAAAAATTAATGGTTTTTGCTAATTTGTATGCCCCGAATATAGATGATCCACGTGTTTTTGAACACTTTTTTCGCTTTTACCAGATTTAAGACTGTATTCTCTGGTTTTAGGAGGAAACTTCAGCTGTTGTTTAGATCCTGTTTTAGATCGTTCATCTTTTAAGTGATTGACTTTTAGTAGATCTGCCTCCTTTATCCAGACTTTTCTAATGAAATGTGATATTGTTGATGTTTGGCGCTTTCTGTATCCAACAGATAAAGAGTACTCACTATTTTCTCATGTTTATCATACGTATTCCAGGACGGATTTTTTTTTGTTGATAGCTAATTGATTCTATTGGTTCGATCCTGTGAATATAAAGAAATTGCTGTTTCAGATCATGCTCCTGTGTTTTTATCTTTAAATCTTCCAGATGTCTCCCAAATAAACAGATTCTGGCATTTTAATCAAACTCTGTTATCCGATAAGAATTTTAAAAAATTTTTGGAGAGACAAATTACTCTTTTTTTGAAGAAAATACACTAGAAGAGACTTCTACTCTTATTTTATGGGATGCTTTTAAGGCTTATATTAGAGGACAAATTATTTCTTTTACTGCAAGTGTTAAGAAAAAAGCTAATAAGGAGAGAATTGAATTAGCCAATCAGTTGAAACAATTCGACCAAAAATATGCTTTGGCTCCAGATCCTGCTTTATATAAAAGACGTGTTGAAATTAAAACTAAATATGATCTGCTTTTAACTTAGTCAATTGAAATTCAACTTTTAAAAGATAGAAGTCAGTTTTATGTTCATGGAGATAAAACGGGCAAACTATTGGCTAACCAATTAAAGACCTTTATAGTTAAATGCCAAATTAAAGAAATTTGTAAAGCTAATGGTGATAAAGCATCTAATGATTTAGAAATAAACAATGCTTTTAGAGAATTCTATTCTAAGCTTTATAGTTCTGATCCTCCTAAAGATAATACTGTAATGAATAATTTCTTAGATCGATTAAACATTCCTACACTTTCTGGTGATAATCAAAAATTGCTGGATCAACCCATTTCTTATGAGGAAATTGCCGAGGTTGTTCACTCTTTGCACTCGGGGAAGTCTCTGGGTCCTGATGGATTTTCTGGAGAGTTTTATAAGGCTTTTTCCTCCTTTCTTATACCTCACTTATATTCAGTCCTTTCGGACTCTTTTAAATTAGGTAGGTTGCCACAATCTTTTTATAAGCCTCTATTTCGCTTATTCTTAAAAAGAATAAGGATCCAACTGAATTTTCTTCATATAGACCAATTTCCTTACTTAATGTTGATACTAAAATTTTATCTAAACTTTTGGCTTGTCGGGTTGAAAATATTTTGCCATCTATTATTTCTGATGATCAGACTGGATTTATCAAAAATCGATACTCCCACTTTAATATTTGTCGTTTATTGAATGTTATTTATTCTCCTTCTAAAGAGATATCAGAATGTGTGGTATCCTTAGATGCTGAGAAAACCTTTGATTGGGTTGAATGGAATTATTTATTTAAAACTTTAGAAGAATTTAACTTTGGGCCCGATTTTATTCAATGGATTAAATTACTTTATTTATCTCCCTCTGCTCAGATTCTTACTAACTCTCAGAATTCTAAACCATTTAAACTTCAACATGGAACTAGACAAGGCTGTCCTTTGAGTCTTTGTTGATTTGGTCTTAGAACCTTTAGCTATTGCTTTCTGGGAATCTAATGACATCACTGGGATTTTAAGGAGGGGTATTACTCACAAAGTGTCGCTTTATGCTGATGACCTTTTGCTCTACATTTCTAATATGGAGTCTTCTTTACCTTCCGTACTTTCTTTACTCTCCTGCTTTAGTCAGTTTTCAGGATATAAACTTAACTTTCATAAGAGTGAACTTTTTCCTTTGAATAATTTGGTATTAGTTAAAATTCCTTTTAAAATTGTAAGAAATCGATTTACTTATTTGGGCATAACAATTACTAGGAATTATAAATTCCTTTTTAAAGAAAATTTTTTTACACTTCTGAATTATGTTAAGAAGGCACTATCAAATTAGTCACCCCTCTCTTTATCGTTGATTGGCTGAATTAATTCTATTAAAATGAATATTTTGCCTAAATTTTTATATTTATTTTAAGCTGTACCTGTTTTTATTCCTAAATCCTTTTTTGATTCTCTGGATTCTATTATATCTTCTTATCAATGGAAAAATAAAATTTCTCGATTAAATGAAGTTCATCTTCAAAAAGCTAAAGAGAATGGAGGTTTAGCCTTACCCAATTTTAGGTTTTATTACTGGGCAGTCAATATACGGAATCTTACGTTTTGGTTATATCATATTAATCGAGAGGACTGTCCAGTCTGGGTTTCTTTAGAAGCTAATTCTGTTAATAAATTTTCTGACATTTCTCTTTTCGGATCCTCAATTCCTTTATCTTTAAGTAATTTAACTAACAATTTTGTAGTTAAACACACTTTGAGGATTTGGGTACAATTTAGAAAATATTTTGGTTTATTGAGTTTTTCCACTTTCAAGTCCCATTTTTTCTAACTATTTTTTTAAACTTTCCATGACTGATGTAGTTTTTAAAGAGTGGAATAGATTGGGTATCAAATGTTTTCAGGATTTGTTTGTTGGATATAGTCTCTCTTCATTTGATCAACTGTCAGCTAAGTATAGCTTACCCAAAGCCCACTTTTTTCGATATTTACAAATTAGAGACTTTTTGCGTTCTCAAATACATACATTTCCTAAAAGTCCAGGTAAGAATTTACTTGATACAGTTTTTAATTTGAAACCCTTCCATAATGGATCTATATCTAATATTTATGGTATGTTGTTGGGAATGAGAAATATTCCTTTAGACAAAATTAAAAATCTCTGGGAACAAGATTTACAGATTACAATTTCTGAGGATACTTGGAATGAAATTTTTAAATTGCTTAATACCTTATCATTATGTGCCCGTCATTTCCTTCTACAATTTGAAGTAGTTCATAGGGCCCACATGACTAAAGAAAAGCTGTCTCATTTTTATTTGGATATATCTCCCTATTGTGATAAATGTAACAATGGAGAAGCTTCGCTAATTCATATGTTTTGGACTTGTCCGAGTCTTGAAAAATATTGGAAGGAAATATTCCAAACTTTTTTGGTGCTTTTTAAAGTAAATTTTAAACCTAATCCTTTGACTGCCTTATTGTTGGAGGAAATAATATTTTGGAGACACATGATTTGCATATTTTGGCCTTTATTTCACTCAGAGCCAGGAGGGCATTGTTGCTTAAGTGGAAGGCTGCCACTCCGCCTACTCATACTCATTGGTTACACGATGTTATGTCATGCTTAAATTTAGAGAAGATTCGCTGTTCAATTTCTGAACCTTGACAAGATTTTTTAACATTGTGGGGACCTTTCTTCAAATATTTTCAAAATCTTTGATATGCTATTAAGCACGGATGTTGGCTAACACTATGCTTTATTATATGATAAGGATTTTTTTCCTTTTTTTTTAACCAACCAGCTGTTTTTTATTCTGGCAGTGGGTTTAGATTTTTTTTTGTATAATAAAATGATTTCTTTTCAATATTATGTTTAAATTTAATATATATGGATATGGGGTAATGAGACTATATTTGTGATTCCAATATACTGTAATTGATATATATTATATATCCTACTGTACTCTGTATTCTTTTATGTAAGAGATCAATAAAAATATTGAAAAAGAAAGAGAAGGCTGCACCGGATACATTAGATGACTTTGACAGACTCGCCTAACCTGGAAGGACTGCTTAGGGCTCTGAGTAATGATGAGGAAATAAAGGAGCAGGTGTAGCACTTGCCCCTCACGTAGGGGTAAGTGCCAGGAGGGAGATCAGTGGGGAGGCATGAGTGGCTGATTCACAACTGACTCTCCTTAAAAAAAAATCATGTGCGTGCACCAGCTGGGCCATTGTTTATTTCCCGTACCTATTTGAACTTGGAAAGATGGCAGTGAGAAACCACCTGGAACTGATACAGTCCTGCTTACATTATTTCTAAAGTGCTAGAAAAGGTGGGGAGTCCCATGGTTGAGACTCAGGAATGGCAGTGAATCTCTAAATGACTGTTTGTTCTTCCTGGAACTGAAACAATCCTGGTTACAATGCTTCTTTACTACTGGAAAAGGGGAAGGGGGAGGTGCAGGGTTGAGACCCAAGAATGACAGTATCTCTCCAAGTGATGGTTTTGGAATTGATACTGACCTAGCAACACACACAACTCAGCAGGCCAGAGAGCATCTATGGAAAAGAGTACTGTCGATGTTTGGGCTGAGACCTTTCAGCAGGTCTGGAGTAAAAAAGATGAGGTGTCAGAGTTAGAAGGTGGGGGGAGGGGAGGGAGAAGCTCAAGGTGATAGGTGAAACCAGGAGAGGGGAGCAGTAAAGTAAAGAGCTGGGAATTTGATTGGTGAAAGAAATACAGGGCTGGAGAAGGGGGAATCTAATAGGAGAGGACATGGAAGAAAGAAAAAGGGGGAGACAATGGGCAGGCAAGGAGATAAGGTGAGAGAGGGAAAAGGGGATGGGGAGTAGAGAAGTGGGGGCATTACCAGAAGTTTGAGAAATTGATGTTCATGCCATCGACAGAATACAGTCCTAGTTCCGTTGATCCCCTAGTGTTGGAAATGGTGGGGTGTTCATGTTGAAGTTCAGAAATGACAATAAGTGATGATTAGTGAATTGGTGGGGAAAATGGAAAGGATGGTGTTCCCATGCACCTGCCACCCTTGTTCTCCTTGAACGGGCTTGACAGGCACTGTTGAAAA
This sequence comes from Mobula birostris, assembly GCF_030028105.1. NCBI lineage: Eukaryota > Metazoa > Chordata > Chondrichthyes > Myliobatiformes > Myliobatidae > Mobula > Mobula birostris. The sequence goes on from NC_092374.1 coordinate 99,740,275, forward strand.
AGTTTTGGAGAGTTTTTTGCAGCAGAAACATGGGATACAGCCTAATGGAAAGCTGCTTTGTTTACGACTGCCACTTCCATTTGCTTGGCTTTCTCAACTTGTCATCACATCCCGTCTCATCCCACCTCCCAGTATTCCCATCAACGTAGGCTGTTCGCTGTGTGATCAGCACTTGCAGGCTTGTATGAATGGGGAAGATCTTTACCATGATCTTTTCTTCTGCCCAGCTCTGTGTCAGAGATAGAGGGCTTTCCCTGCCAATACTGAGACAGCGTAAAGGATCGCTGTTCTGCAAATGATTTCCTTCCTTGTCTATCATGACCATTTTGGACATGAGAACTCTTGCAAAGAAAAAAAACCATTGGGGCCAACCAGTGTGCAGGGTTTCAACCCGTGACATCAATAATTCCTGTCCTCCCACAGATGCTGTTCGACCTCGGAGTTCCTCCAACAGGTTGCTTGTTGCTCCAGATTTCCACATCTACAATCTCTCATGTCTTCAGCTGGATTAATCACCTGATTTTGTTCCACTCTATAGGATAGAAACTGGGATGTCATAGCTACATCAAAGAACAAAGTCCAGCAGTTTAAGAAAACAATGCCCCTGATTACTGACCTGAAGAACCCAGCCATGCGTTACAGGTGAATTTGCAATCCTTTCTGCAGTCCTTCCCTATTCTTAGTCCTTCACTTTTCCCTGGGACAGCTATTTCCTCAATACAGATGGATCTTCTGACGTTGGCATTCAGCCTGTGGACTGTTACCTCTGCCAGATTCATAGCTGGGACATGGAGTGTAGAGGAAACTGGGGAGAAGAGTCATAGAGCACTACAGCTCAGAAACTGAAATATTATTCTGCCTAGTTCCATTGACCTGCACCTCTGCCATAGCGCTCCATACCCCTCCTATCCATGTACTTACCAAACTTCCCTTAAATGTTGAAATTGAACCCACATCCACTACTTCCACTGGCAGCTCATTTCACGCTCACGTCACCCTCTGAGTGAAGAAGTTCCTCCTCAGGTTCCCGTTAAATGTTTTACAGTTCATTCTTAATTTCTGACTTCTAGTTGTAGTCTTACCCAACCTTAGTGGAAAAAGCCTGATTGTATTTACCCTATCTATACCCCTCATGATTTTGTATACCTCTATCAAATCTCCCCTCATTCTCCTACGCTCTAGGGAATAAAGTTCTAACCTAATTAACCATTTCCTGTAACTCAAGTCCTCGAGTCCAAGCAGCATCCTCGTAAATTTCCTCTGCACTCTTTCAATCTTATTGATATCTTTCCTGTAGGTAGTGAGCAAATCTGCACACAATGGTTCAGATAAGGCCTCAGCATCGTCTTATGCAAGAGTGGAAGAGTCTCGAATGAGGAAACATAGTTACATGATAAGTTCTTTAAGGTGGAGGTACAGAGGGTGATGAATCTCTAGAATTCGTGCCCTAGAGTTGTGGATTCAAGATTGTTGGAAATACTTAAGGTGGAGGGAGAATTTTTTGCGAGGTAATGGAACCGAAGGTTATTGGAGAACTGGGGTTCAAGAATCCTGGTGACTCACTCCTCCTATTCTGTTCTTGTATCAGGATTATTTTTTCTTCTCAGGAATGGATTTCTTGGTTGGGCTGGGGGGAAGGGGAGAAACTGGGATTTCTCTGTAGGGAGCTAGCATAGACTTGATGGACTGAATGGCCCTTGTGCTGTAACAATTCTGTGATATTGTGTTCAGTACAGTTGTAACCGGTCATCCCACCACTTCACCGTGCTGTCACACTCTCCACCTCTCACTATCAGTTCTGAGCATTTCATAATGAAAAGCCATTGCAGGTTCAGATTTATTTATCACAAGCACATGGAAAAGTGAAATGTGTCATATGCTTCTATCTAGCATATATCACCATACACTCAAAACGTTTGTGGTCATTCTCTCCCCAAACAGGCCAGGCAGCACACATACATTTCCATATATTCCTGTTACACACTTACACCCAGGCCTCGGGTAGCTCCACCAGCACAAATCACCCCGAGCGGCACCCCTAATCATCCTGCCCATAGCTATACAACAAAATTGTGCTCCCAGGCATCTTCCCACATAAATGGGTACATTCCACAGCACCCCTAACCCTAACCCTAATTCATCATCCAACGTGACAGAAACAAACACACACACACACACACTCACACAGACACACACACACACACTCACACAGACACACACACACACACACACACACTCACACAGACTCACACTCACACAGACACACAGACACAGACACACACACACTCACACACACAGACACTCAGACACAGACACTCACACAGACACACACACACACACACTGACCGACCACACTTGTACAAAGCTACACCCTTTAATCCTAAGCATCTCCTTCTCTAATCAACACCACCTCTCATCCTAAGCATATCCATTAAACCTAACAGCCCACCATACCAAACCCATACTTGTGGAGAGGCCTGTGAGAGGATGACTCTCCCGTGTCATTGAAATCAGGTTAAAATGGTAATCGATTTTTGTTTCTCCCCTGTTACTGGCTTTCAGGCACTGGAACAACATCAAGGACGACGTGCAGAAGGTGTTTGACCACACCAGTGATGACTTCACGCTAGAGCGCATCATCGATCTGGGCTTAGAGCAGTATGCAGATGTAATCAGCAGTATCTCAGCAGCAGCCAGCAAGGAGCTCTCCATTGAAATGGTAGGGACTGCACACCTCCATTTCACCCAGTTAGACTGCCAAATTGAAGTTAAATACAATAAATTCTGAAAATGCTGTAAATCCAGAGCAACACGCACAAATGTTGGAGGAACTCAACAGGTCAGACAGCATCTATAAAAGGGAATAAATAGTTGACACTTCGGGCCAAAACCCTTCATCAGGACTTCATGAGGCTACACCCTGCCAGTTTGTACTCCCCCGCCCCCATAACTCTTGTTCTGACTTCTGCCCCCATCCTTTTCTGTCCTGAAGAAGGAACTTGGCCTGAAACATTGACTGCGTATTCCTCACCATACATGTTGCCTGACCTGTTCCAGCACTCTGTGTGTCTGTGGTGCCTGTATCTTAGTGTTCCCATATACCTTCTCCACTTCCTATATTTGGTTCCACTCTCCTCCAATCTTTCCCACCAGATCTAGCCACCTGCAGCCCTTTGTCAGTCCTCCCGTCACCTCACAGCCACTGTTGCTATTCCCACTCACCCATGCTCCATCTACCTGATCTACCCATCCCCCACCAATCAGGGCTCTTGGGAGAGGAGAGTGTCAACTGAGCTACTGTAATAAAATGACTGGCAACTGTACTCAGCACATATACGTCCAGCAAGGCAGTAACAGCTGATTGTCACTGACAAACTCTAACCATGTATTAAAGTGACTCTCAGTGGTTGTGTCTCCCAACAGGCTCTGGAAGGAATAAAGAAAACCTGGGAAGTGACAACACTGGATCTTGTGCCTTACAAAGACAAAGGCCATTACAAGCTGAAGTAAGTGTAGGTGCAGTTGAGCTGTGTTTCTGTGATATCTTTCTGGAGGAACATTGTATCACTTTTTAAATGCATGCATTTCTAAATGACAATAAACGAAGACGTGAGTGTCCTCATAATCTAACACTCAGAAAACTGTGAAGTCATTCACTTTGGAAGGTCCAATTTGAAGGCAGAAATCAGGATTAATGGTAGGATTTATAGAAATATGGAGAATCAGAGGGATTTTGGGGTGCACAACCATAGATGGTGCCGTACATATTGGTTAAAAAGGCGTACAGTGTGTCGACCTTCATTAGTTGGGGATTGAGTTCAAGAGCTGCAAGGTAATGTTGCAGCTCTATAAAACCCTGGTCAGATTACACCTGGAGTATTGTGTTCAGCTCTGGTCGCCTCATTATAGAAAGGATATGGAAGCATTAGAGAGTGTGCAGAGGAGATTTACAAGAATGCTGCCTGGATTAGAGAGCATGTCTTATGAGGATAGGTTGAGCGAGCTAGGGCTTGTCTCTCTGAAGCAAAGGAGGATGAGGTGACTTTATAGAATTGTATAAGATAATAAGAGGCATAGATAGAGTGGAAAGCCAGTGACTTTTTTTCCAGGTGGAAATGGCTAATATCCCTGTATTATTTTAAGGTAATAATGGCATTATTTTAAGGTAATTGCAGGGATGTCAGAGATAATTTTTTTTACACAGGGAGTAGTGGGTGCATGGAACGTGCTGCCAAGGGTGGTGGTAGAGGCAAATACATGAGGGCTATTTAAAAAACTCTTAGATAGACACATGGATAATAGAAAACTGAAGGACCATGTGGGAAGACAGAGTTAGGTTGGTCTTAAAGTTGGTTAAAAAGTTGGTACAACATCATGGGTTGAAGGGCCTGTATTGTGCTGTAATTTTTTATGTTCTGTGTTCTCATTTTTAAAACAAAAATTGCTTTAATGTAGCAGTGAACTGTCCTTGGGTGCTTCCTTGGATCAATACCAAATAATGTGAACCGCACTGGAGCTTAATCCAGGCAAGTGTGAGGAGTTGCACTTTGGGAGTCAAATGAAAAGAGAAAGTATACCGTTAATTATAGGCCCCTTGATAGCACTGAGGTACAGATGGTAGTCTGTTATGCGCCGGAAGTGGCTACACAAGTGGATAAGATGGTAAAGAAAGTAGGGCTTTTGAGTATTATAGTAAGGCTGCAGCTATATAAAACTTAAGTCAGACCAGAGCTAGAATATTGCTGTACTTCTGGTCAACCCATTACAGGAAGGATGTGGAGAGGGTACTGCGGAGGTTTACCAGGATGCTGCCTGGATTATAAAGGGTACTGTATGAGCTTTAAGTAAAGGCTAGGCAAACTTGGGTTGTTCTCCCTGGAGCACTGGAGTCTGAGGGGAGACCTGATAGAGTTTTTATTTTAATTATGAGAGGTACAGATGGGGTGGATATTCATAATCTTTTCCCCAGGATGAGTATGTCAAAGACCTTATGCTTTAATGTTGTGGGGTGGGTGGTGGAATGGTGAATGTTAAAAGGTGATGTGAGGGGCAAGGTTTTTGTAACATGTGGAAGATGCCTGGAATGGGTTACCAGGAATAGTAGTGGAAGCAGGCAGCTTGGTGGAGTTGAAGAGGTGCTTAGGCAGACACATGGAAGCTCATGGATGATACACAGGAGTAGGATATTTAGTATAAATTTACATTAAGATTGACATAACATTGTCAGCTGATTAGCCTGTCCAGTGCTGTACTGTTCTATGTGATAAAGAATGTTGGATGGTCACCAAAAAACTTGACCACAGTAATAGGTTTTGAAAAATATCTTCAAGAAGGAGAGAGATGGGTTGACCGAAGGAAGTGGTTCCAACGGCGAGAGGCCTGGAGAGGGGTGTGGCCATTCCAGACCAGAGAGACAGGCATAGTCAGTGCTGGCCAGGCAACATGCAAAGCACCTGGTTCCAGACTGTGCAGCATGCAGCTACTCAACAATATGTGCTTAACCAAGGCTAGTCTGTGTAACGCGCCTGTGGGCAGATTTGTCCATTCAGCACGCATGGCCAATGGTACTGTGTATTTGCAGAGATAATGGCCCCATTGATTGAAAATTTCCATAGCTTACTAAACTCCAAGAAGGTGCCAGAAGATCGGAAAAGAGCCAATGTCTTGTTCCGTAAAGGTGAAAGGCAGATGGCAGGGATCTACATGTCAGGTAGTTTAACAGCTATTCTTGACAAGGTACCTGTATCAATAATTAAAGAGGAAATAGCTAACCATTTAGGTGAACATTATTAAACCCGGTCAACATGGTTTTATGGAAGTGAATTATGTTTCAGAAATTTGCTTGATTTTTTTTATCTGAGGATGTAACAGGGAGAGCTGATAGAGGGGAAACTGTGGATGTGATGCATCTAGATTTCAAAAAGGCATTTGACAAGGTGTTGCATCAGAGGCTGATACATAAATCAAAAGCACGTGGTTAGAATGAACTAAAAACAAAGTTGGAATAAATGGTTCCTTTCCAGACTGGAAGGAGGTCCCAGAGATCAGTTCTTGGATCATGATCATTCATTTTCTGTGTTAATGACCTGGAGTAAGAAACATTGTGTAAGGATTCCAAATTTGCTAATGATATGAAAGTCATGTTGTGATGAGGATACTGTGACCCTGCGATAGGATATGGACAAATTGAGTGAGTGGAGCTTAATGTGGGCAACTGGCAGGTCATTTACTTTGATAAGAGAAATAAAAGGCAGATGACTTTCTAAGTGGAGAGAGAGTCTGAACGTGACTGAAGTTCAGGGATTCTAGGTGTTCTAGTATGTGAATCATAAAACTTAAATGGCAGGTCCAACAAATAGTTAAAACAAAGGGCATTTTGGTACCTTTGCTACAAAGAGGTTGGAGTTTAGAAATAGGGTAGTTTTGTTCCAGTTGTACATGGTGTTGGTGAGGCCTCATTCGCAATACTGGGCAGTTTTGGTCCCTGTACCTATGGTAACCTATGCAAAAGCTATGGTAACAGTGGAAGCGTCCAAAGGAGGTCCACCTGGGTAATTCTTGGGACGAGAAGTTTGTCCTCTCAAGAGAGGCTGAATAATTTGGGGCTGTATCCTTGCTGTTCAGAATTATGAAGGGTGAGTTTATGCAATTATATTAGATCCTAAGGGGGCTTCTTGGGATGTTTTCGCTGGTGAGAGAGTCTCACACAATGGGATGTAACAACAAGATAAGGGGCCAGTCTTTTAAAATTGAGGCACATAGAAAGGTCCTCACAGAAGTTGGTGAATCTCTGGAAGACTCTGCTCTGGTGGATGGTGGGAGCTGGATTATCAAAAGTATTTGAAGTCAGGATGGGTAAATGTTCAAGAGATGGAGGCATAGAAGGGCATGAAAAAATGGCACAGAGGAGGAGTTGAGTTCAATTCACGATAGAGCAACCATTATCATCTTAAATGGTGCAGCAGGCTTGACAGACTGAGTGGTCTACTCCTGCTCCTGTTTCCTTGTGTTCCCACACATTGAGCTTTGTAGACAGCACACCAGATACACGTCAGTTGTCTATGAGCGGAGCCTTGGCAGTTAATGGAAAGATTTGCTTTATTTATCACTTGAACATCGAAACCATTGAGATATATGGTGTAAAGCGTAATTTTTGTGTCAAAACAAGTTCTGATGAAGGGTCTTGGCCAAAACATTGACTAAACACTTTTCTATAGATGCTGCCTTGTCTGCTGAGTTCCTCCAGAATTTTGTGTGTGTTGTCAGCAAGGATTGTGCTGGGGGCAGCCTGCAAGTGTCTCTATGTTTCTGGCACTAACAAAGCATGCCCATAACTCATCAGCCCTTACTCATGTGGTTATGGGAAGAATGTACAAACTCATTATAGACAGTGGCAGGAGGTGAAACTTGGTCATACAACTGGTGCTGTTAACAGTTGTGTTAACTATTATGCTACTGTGCTGTCCAGAGGAGGTGCTGTTGGTTTCTTGAATATTGCTGTGCTGAGTAATATTGTGACTTGCCCCTGTGAACATTCTCATTCTCTCTCTCTATCTCTCTATCTATCTCTCTCTCTCTCTTCCCTTATGTAATCCCCTGATTAGTTCCCAGTTGGAAAAACTGTCTGAGACTCTGCAATGAATGTGAAGCATTGTTGCATTGTGACTCACTTGTATTTATCTGTGCGCAGAGGAACTGATGACATCTTCCAGACATTGGAGGAAAACCAGCTCATGTTGTCAACCATGAAGTCTTCTCCCTATTTAAAGGCGTTTGACAAGCAGGTGGATTACTGGGAGCGGTGTCTCTCTCTCATTCTGGAGGTGGTAGAAACGATCCTAACTGTGCAGAGGCAGTGGTTGTACCTGGAGGTAAATTGGACTAATGGGGGCAGGTGCTCCTATCACCACTACAATCTCACATTATTACATAGTCAAAGCCTTTGCATCCTGTAAAGTACTTCATACAGTCACTGTTGTAACACAGAAGCTCCTCCAAACTGGAAGCTGACATTGACCAAATAATCCATTTTTGGGTACTGTTGGTGGAGGACACTGCACTCCTCCTGAAATGATGGGATCAAACTTATATAGGTACACAGTCGAGAGTATCCTGACTGTTTGTATCATGGCCTGGTATGGAAGCACCAAGACAATGAATGCAGAAAGTGGTGGGTATAGCCCAGTCCATTACATGAAAAGCCCTGCCCACCGCTGAGCGTATTTACAAGGAAGCAACATCCATCAAAGACCCCAGCATTCGGGTCGTGTTCTCTTTATTCTGCTGCCATTGGGAAGGAGGTATAGGAGCCTTCAGTCCTAACCAGCAGGTTAGGGAACAGTTATTACCCTACAACCGTCAGGCTCCTGAACCAGCATGGATAACTTCACACACCTCAAGTCTGAACTGATTCCACAACCTACTAACTCACTTTCAAGGACTCCACAACTCACGTTCTTGGTATTTATTTATTAATTATTTATCTATCTATCTATCTATCTATCTATCTATCTATCTATTTATTTATTTATTTATTTATTTATTATTTTCACAATTTGTCTCTTTTGCATATTGGTTGTCTATCAGTCTTTATGTAGTTTTCATAAATTGTATTGACTTTCTTTATTTTCCTCGAAATGCCTGTATGAAAACAACTCTCAGGTTAGTATAAGGTGGCATGTACATACTTTGATAATAATTTTGGAGGTATGAGAGATTAAAGATGGTGGAAGCAGAGGCAACGCACAGCCTGCTGGAGGAACTCAGTGGGCTGAGCAGCATCTGTATAGGTAGAGGCGTGATGCAGGCTTTCAACCCAAAATATTGGCAGTCCCTTTCCTCTTGCAGATACTGCTCAACCCCCCTGAGTTCCTCTAGCAGATTGTGTGTTGCTTTGGGTTCTTCTGTATTCACCTAAAAGACGACTGGAAATGGTTTAGTGCCTGGCCTACCAGATGGTGGGGTTAAATTTTACATTACTCAAAATGAGGAAGTGGAAGTCTGTTTTCAGGACCCTGCTGGAGAGCCCTGCACCAAATTTCTTTGGCCTAAACAGCAAGTTGGAACTTGAGTTCCATGTGTAACATCAATGCAGGATCCACTCACGCCTGCATTGGAAAGCTGTACACTTTGGACACAGAGCAGCTTTACGTCTCCCTCTGCTGGGCTTGAGGGACTCTGTTATGGAGAGAGGTTCATCAGGTTTTGTCTCAACTCATTGGAGTGTAGGAGAATGAGAGGTGATCTTATAGAGGGGTGTAAAATCATGAGGGGTACAGAACAACATACAAAATGCTGGAGGAACTTGTCAGGTCAGGCAACATCTATGGAGGGAAATAAACAGTTGAATAATCACCTTCCAGCTTCTCACTTCATCCCCCTCCCTCTTCCACCCATCTTTACCCTCAACTGTTCTCATCTATCACCTATCAGCTTGTACTCCTCCCCACCACCTTATTCTAGTTTCTGCCCCCTTATCAGTCCTGTTGAAAGGTCTTGGCCCAAACTGTTGATTGCTTACTCCCCTCCATAGATTCTGTCTGACCTGCTGAGTTCCTCCAGAATTGTGTGCGTGCTGTTGAAGATTTCCGGCATCTGCAGAATCTCTTGTTGTTACGAGATTGAATGCAGCTGGAGTGAATGCACACAGTTCTTTCCCCAGAGTTGGGGAATCAAGAACCAGAGGGCATAGGTTTAAGGTGAGAGGGAAGAGACTTAGAGGAAATTTCTTCACCCAGAGAGTGGTCAGTATATGGAACGAGCTGCCAGAGGAAGTGGTTGAGACAGGTACATAAACCACATTAAAAAGATACTTGAACAGGTACATGGAAAAGAAAGGTTTAGAGGGATATGGTCCAGGCATGGGAATAAGGGGACATTGGTTGGCATGCACTGTTTGGGCCAAAGGCACGTTTCTGTGCTATATGACTCTAGGACTAGGATTACAATGGGTGAATCAGTATCCTGTAAGGATAACACCCACAAAATGTTGGAGGTACCCAGCAGGTCAGGCAGCATCTATGGAAGGAAATGAAAAGCTGAGACTCCTCATCAAGCCTGGAAAGGAAAGGGGAAGAAGCCAGAATAAGAAGGTGGAGGGAAGGGCAGGAGTACAAGCTGGCAGGTGATAGGTGAGATCAGGTGATGGGGAAGGTGCAGAGGTGGGGGTGGGCAGAGTGATGAAGTAGGAAACTGGGAAATGATAGGTGGATGAGGTAAAGGCCTGAAGAAGATAATCTGATTGGAGAGGAGAGTGGACCATGGGAGAAAGGGAAATAGGAAAATGATGGGCAGATGAGGAGAAGTGGTAGGAGTGGAACCAGTATGGCAAATAGAAAAAGAAAAAAGGGGAGGGGGGGAGAAATTACTGGAAGCAGAAAATTCAGTGTTCATACTGTCAGATTGCAGGCTAGCCGGACTGAATATGAGGCGTTGATCCTCCAGTCTGAGGGTAGTCTCATCGTGCCAGTAGAGGAGGCCGTGGGCTGATGCAGGGTTACTCAGGAGTAAGCAGTTCAGATTGCGAAGGACCTGACTTTGCTTTCTACTCTCTGTTCAGTGAGCTTGGGTGTTTAGCTTCAGTGGAGAAAGACTGGGAGGGGAGTGGTCATTAATTGTACCTAACTACCTCCTGGTGGCTTTGTCACTACAGAATATTTTTCTCGGTGAAGACATCCGTAAACAACTCCCTCAGGAGTCAGCGGAGTTTGACAGCATCAATGAACAGTGGAAAGTGATCATGCACCGTTTGGTCCATGAACCCAATGCGCTGAGAGGAACCCATTACCCAGGTATGTCCAAAGGTTCGAATTTTGAAGGTCCAATTTAATGTCAGAGAAATGTAGACAATATACTTCCTGAAATGCTTTTTCTTCGCAAAACATCCGTGAAAACAGAGGAGTGCCCCAAAGAATGAGCAACAGTTAAACATTAGAACCCCAGAGCCCTCCCCCATCTCCCCTCCCTCTTGTGTGTAAGCGGCAGCAAGCAACAATCCCCCCTCCCTCCAACGGCAAAAAAAAGCTTCAGCACCACCACCAAGCTCTCAAGCGTGAGCAAAGACACAGACTTGCAGTTACCCCAAAGACTTTGAGTTTCACCCGATATACGACATACCACAGGTTCTCTCTTTCCCTAATAAGGGAGAAAGAGGTGTCTCCATTTTCCCAGAAAGCAGGGAGACATAACAAACAAATTGCTGGTTTATGATTTTAGAAGTCTATTACGTCACTTTTTTTGAGCTCTGTGCCTGAAGATCTCAAAGATCCCAGGTCTTCAGGCCCACAGCAGTAGATTTTCCGACTCCCCTGATGGCACATGGGTCTCCTGCCGTGACGCTGACCCTCGATCCGCCCGTCTCCAGAGCCCCGAGATCTTAGGCTTCTGAATTTGAGCCGGACTCTCAGGCCGAACCCTGGCGTGCCAAACAACAGCCAGTCCTGAAACCCTGAGAATGGGTCCCATTCCCGCAAAGACCCGAAGCTTGTAACTCCAGTGTTCATTTCTGCGTTCCCCATCGTATATAGAGAGGGAACCTTCCAAAATGATCTAAGGTCACAGACTGGATCTGTGTTCTCTTGAGTGTTGATGGGACGGGAGTTGGGAGGGGGGGTGGTTGGGATAGGTTGAGACAGAGAATCAAGACTGAAGACGATTAAAGGATACGGCTGAGTCACCCCTGGCTGGGGGACTCCAGAGCAAAGGGGAAGAATTTGAACTATTGGGTGATAAATTTTGAGTTCTTTCTCCCGAACATCTGTTGAAATCAAGTTTCAACTGAAAATTTAAAGCAGGCTTTTGCTGATAAGGGGGGTTGAGGATATTGGAACCAAGGCATGAAGCTGGAGTTAAAATCCATCACCATCCAGATGCAAGGGGTAAGAGATGTAAGACACCAATGCTCCCTCTTGTTCTTCACTCTGTTTCAGAGGTCTGCTTGCTCGCTATGTCAGTTAGGCCTGTTTTGATAGTATTGTACCAGCTTATTAGCCTGCCATTTGTTGTTGCCTTATGCCAGAACCCTGGTCTGCAGCCAGCAGGATTCAGGATAAGAGTTTAGGCAATTGAGCAGAAATGAAGGGGAAGTCCAGGTGGAAGTGATGCTGTGGTGGTGACCAGTGCCGTTTCTGGGGCTGTTGCTAGTTGCATGGCCCATTGGGTCCTGTCCATTTCCTTCCTGCTTGCCATTGCCCTGGTTCTGCTGGGACATCAGAATGGTGTAAGGTCACTGCTGCTCTGGTGTTTTGCAGGTCTCCTGGATTCCTTGAATGGAATGAATGGGAAGCTGGAAGAGATTGAGAAGTCCCTGGATATGTACCTGGAAACCAAGCGGCAGATCTTCCCTCGCTTCTACTTCCTGTCCAACGATGACCTGCTGGAGATACTGGGGCAGTCGCGCAATCCTCCAGCAGTGCAACCCCACATGAAGAAATGCTTCGACAACATCAAGACTCTCAAAATGCAGAAGGTAGCATTACCTAGGGCCGTGGTGGTTTAATCAGTACCAATATTGGAATGGTATTGAGAGGGCTTCCCACCACTTCACAGACAAAACAAGGCCTTCCCATCAGCTGATACTCAGGCAGCCAGATTCAGACCAATAGTTGACCACTGAACATTAATCCCAGACCCAGCCCTGTCTCCACCCGCTGACCATTCATTCTAGAACTTGATCTGTCCTCACCCACTGAGCATTCATCCCAGACCCCATCCTGTCCCCACTCACTGACCATTCACCGCAAAACCCGTCCTGTCCCCACCCACTGACTATTCACCCCAAACCCTGTCCTTTCCCACTCACTGACCATTCACCCCAAACCCTGTCCTTTCCCACGCACTGACCATTCACCCCAAACCCTGTCCTTTCCCACGCACTGACCATTCACCCCAGACCTCGTCCTGTCTCCACCCACTGGCCATTCACCCCAAACCCTCTCCTTTCCCACTCACTGACCATTCACCCCAAACCCTGTCCTTTCCCACTCACTGACCATTCACCCCAAACCCTGTCCTTTCCCACTCACTGACCATTCACCCCAGACCTCGTCCTGTCTCCACCCACTGGCCATTCACCCCAAACCCTCTCCTTTCCCACTCACTGACCATTCACCCCAAACCCTGTCCTTTCCCACGCACTGACCATTCACCCCAGACCTCGTCCTGTCTCCACCCACTGGCCATTCATTCTAGAACTTGATCTGCCCTCACCCACTGAGCCTTCATCCCAGACCCCATCCTGTCCCCACTCACTGACCATTCACCGCAGAACCCGTCCTGTCCCCACCCACTGACTATTCACCCCAAACCCTGTCCTTTCCCACTCACTGACCATTCACCCCAAACCCTGTCCTTTCCCACTCACTGACCATTCACCCCAAACCCTGTCCTTTCCCACTCACTGACCATTCACCCCAAACCCTGTCCTTTCCCACGCACTGACCATTCACCCCAGATCTCGTCCTGTCTCCACCCACTGGCCATTCATTCTAGAACTTGATCTGTCCTCACCCACTGAGTATTCATCCCAGACCCCATCCTGTCCCCACCCACTGACTATTCACCCCAGATCGCTCCCGGTACCCACCCACAGATCATTCACCTCAGGCCCTACCCTGTTCCTACCCACTCAACATTCACCCCAGATCTAGACCTATCACCACTCACTGACCATTCATTCCAGACCAAGACCTAGATCTGTCCACCCCAGACCCGCTCCTGTCCCCAACCACAGACCATTCACCCCAGACTCAACCCTGTCTCCGCCCACTGACCATTTACTCCAGACTCTGTTCTTCCCCATCCACTGACTATAGACCTGGGACCAAGACCAATCCCACCACTGACCATTCATCCCAGACCTTGTCCTTTTCCACTCACTGACCATTCACCCCAGACTCTGTCCTGTCCCCACCCACTGACCATTCACCCCAGACTCTCTCCTGTCCCCACTCACTGACTATTCACCCCAGACTCAACCCTGTCTCCGCCCACTGACCATTTACTCCAGACTCTGTCCTTCCCCACCCACCGACTATACACCTGGGACCAAGACCAATCCCCACCACTGACCATTCACCCCAGACTCTGTCCTGTCCCCACTCACGGACCATTCACCCCAGATTCTGTCCTGTCCCCATTCACTGACCATTCACCCCTGATCCTGTCCTTTCCCACTCACTGACCATTCACCCCAGACTCTGTCCTGTCCCCACTCACTGACCATTCACCCCAGTACCCGTCCTGTCCCCACCAACTGTCCATTCACCCTGACCCTGTCCTGTACCCACCATTCACCCCAGGGTTAGACCAATCCCCACCCACTGACCATTCACCCCAGTCCCTGCCTGTGCCCATGCACTGACTGTTCACTCACACTCGTTCTCTCTCACTCTCATAGCCTCTTGTATTGATATTTGCCCTCACTTTGATATGTATTAACTTTGAACTGTGCTCACTCTCTTGCTGACCCATCCTCACTGATCTCTATCACTGCCCTCTTGCGCTCAAACAGACCCATTGTCTAGCTCACCAACATCCTCTCTCAGCTTCCCCACCAAAGTATTCCTCATCTTAGATCCTCTCATAGGTTTGAATTGATGATTATTTCCTACTGCTGTAGTCTCTGGCAACTTGTGCTCTGATCTGTGTGTCCAGGTTGGAGCAACGAACAGAATGGAGGCGACTGGAATGTTCTCAGCTGATGGGGAGTATGTAGAATTCAAGCATCCCACTCTGCTTGAGGGCCCCGTGGAGGTAGGGAGAATGCTCACTCAAACATGTTCATTGGTAGGACTGTGCGTGAACTGTGGGAATAAACACTTCCCCATAGACCCAATCACCATCTCACCAGCATCCCTGCAAACCCTTCCAAAGTTTCAAAGTACATCTATTATCAAAGAATGTATAAATTTGTCAATCTTGGGATTTGTCTGCTTACAGGCAGCCACAAAGCAAAAAACCTAGAAAAAACAACTTTTTTAAAAAAGAAAGATCAATGCCCAATGCGCAGAGAAAAAGGAAAAAACACAAATCGTACGAACAATAAAAATGAGCAACAGCATTCTGACCCAAATGAAGTCCTTCGATCCAAATCCTCAGAGCAGCCTGATGTAGGCCCAAAGTTTTGATCTCAGTTCATCATTTTCGTGGGGCAAATCGCCACTAAGCTCACAGACACGAAGCACAGCAGCCGGGGCAGTCTCACAGCCTCAGCGTATTGGAGAGAGGAGTGAGGACAGGAGAGCAAGCAAAATCGGCCCATCCCTCACCACTGGTCCCGACACCCTGTCTTTGCAGTATATCTGGGTCAGTGTTTAAGTTGTCCAAACTGTGGATCATGCCTCACATTCCGACCAGAGCCCCATGGCAATGATAAACTCTGGGCCTAGTCCTCACCGCCTAGCCCGAAGCCTATCTTGTCCTATCCAAATTGGCTCGGCACTTAAAGCAATCCAACTTCGCACCCGGGGTAGTTGGATAGACAGCAAAACTCCTCCACCTTGTCTCCTCTCTTATCACGCTCTCCAACTCCATATGTGACCCCGTTTCAAACACATTATGCTCCGGCTTTGCAATGCACCTGCATGGCTCATCCCTCCAATCAGCTTTGCCTTTGCTTGCTTCTTGAATGTTTGCCATGATAGTTAACCACAATTTACTTCAGAAAAGGTATTATTAATAATGATTTTAGTCATATTTCTTGCCTTTAGAACTACCAGTAAGCTGTTGCTTGCCTTCAGTGGTGTCATCTTGGCCCTTCCACTTATGGAGTGGATTGGAGGGTAAATCCGGTGGAGATACTGTCATCATATCATAGCCTCAGCTCGGCACTCTCACAGCCATTGAGCCCCATCCCAAAGGTCCACAGTGGGTGAGCCTGTGAGGGAGAAAGTTTAGTGTGAGAGTTGAAATGGAGTTGAGGAGTAAGGTGTTGGTGAAATGTATAATTCTTAGAGGTTTTTATTGCAGGGCCATAAAATGAACCACAGAGGTTCATTTCTAGATGAATCAAATTGAAGATCAAAGACTCATTGTGGTAAACATGTAAAAGCTTGGCTAGACTGCACATTATATACATTTACTGATCGATGATCAACTTTATTTACATGTCTTGGGTATTTGCTGTGGTGTGTTGGTCAGGGTGTGACATGCAACAATTATAAAGAATTATATTAAAAATAAAGTTGGAGGTTAAAGTACAGTAATAGGAATAAAATGTGCACCATTTCATAAATATCAGTATGTATTTGCAATACAAATAGAATTATAAAAAGTGGTTTTAAGTGTTTACAGAGCAGTGACAGGGGTAACAGATGGGAGGGGGAGAGCTAACTAGAATGATTGATCAGATTAACTGCCTGGGGAAGAAACTTCTAAGATGGTGTGAAATTTTTGTTTTAATAGCCCTATAGTGCTTTCTGGAAGGGTGGTTTTGGAAAAACCAGTTTTACAGGGTGGGTAGTGTCCACAGTAATCCATCCAAGACCTGCAGTGATATAGCCTGACCTTTCCAGCTGACCTGGCAGCACCTCATGTTACTAAAGGTCAAAGGAGAAGGTGCAGTTTTTTATACTGATATTTTCTAGCGGGTTCCAGAAGGATTGACAAGTACCTAATGTTGTCCCATTATTCAAGAAGGGAATCAGGGATAATCCTGGAAACTATAGATGGGTGAGTCTTGCATCAGTAGTAGGGAAGTTACTGGAAGGAATTCTTAGGGATAGAATTCATGAGCATTTGAAAAATGATGCCTGATTGGGGAGAGTGAGCATTGGGGTGGGTCAAATTGTATCTTATTGTTAAGTTTGAGTTTTTTGATGAGGTGATAGGTGATTGATGAAGGTAGAGCTGTGGATATTTCTATGGGGATTTTAGGAAGGTGTTTGACAAGGTCCCTCATGGGAGACTCATCCAGAAGATTTAAGATGTATGGAACCCGTGTTTGGATACAAAACTGACTTGCCCTTTAAAGACAGAAGGTAGTGTTCGAAGGGACTTATTCTAATCCAGCTGGATCTGTGATTAGTGTTGTTCTGCAGGGATCTGTACTGTGACCTCTGCTGTCTGTGATTTATACAAATAACTTGGATGAAAATGAAAATGGTGGGGTAGTGAGTTTACAGATGATATGAAGATTGGTGGTGTTGAGAGTAGCAGAGAAGACTGGCAAAGAATACAGTGGGAAATCAGTTGCAGATATGGGCAAAGAAATGGCAGATGAAGTGTTGCACCTTGGTAGGTCAAATGTTAAGAGACGATACGTTAAGGGCATGATCAGAACCAGTGCTGTTCAGCAGAGGGATCTTGGGTTAAAGTTCATAACTCCTTGCAAGTGGCTACAGGGGTTGATAGTGTAGTTAAGACACATGACATACTTGCCTCTATTAGTTGTAGTATTGAGTTCAGTAGTCAGTAAGTTACATTGCAGCTTTATATAACTCTAATTAGATGCAATTCAAGTACTGCATGAGGTTCTGGTCACCCATTATAGGAAGTATTCCGAGGCTTCAGAGAGAGTGCAGGAGAGGTTAACTAGGATGCTGCCTGGATTAGAGAACATTAGCTATAATGAGAGTTCGAGCAAATGTATTGTTTTCACTGGAGCGGTTGAGGCTGAGGGGAGATCTGAT
Organism: Mobula birostris; assembly: GCF_030028105.1. Lineage (NCBI taxonomy): Eukaryota > Metazoa > Chordata > Chondrichthyes > Myliobatiformes > Myliobatidae > Mobula > Mobula birostris. The sequence continues at coordinate 99,757,902 of NC_092374.1, forward strand.
AGAGAATTACAGGATTATGAGAGGCATAGATAGAGTAGACAGTGTCTTTTTCCCAGGGTTAAAATGACTAATACCAGAGGGTATGCATTTAAGGTGGGGGGGGGGGTGTAATTTCAAAGGAGATGTGCAGGGCAAGTGTTTTTTTTTACACAAAGTGGTGAGTGCCTGGAATGTGTTGCCTGACATGGTGGGAGAGGCAGAAACATCAGGAACTTTTAAGAGATGATTAGATAGGCACATGAATGTGAGAAAAATGGAAGGTTATGGACATTGTGTAGGCAGAAGAGATTAGTTTTGTTGCTCAGTTATTTACTAATTTAATTGGTTTGACACAACATTATGGTCCAAAGAACCTATTTCTGTGCTGTACTGTTCTTTGTTCTATGTTGAATGTTAGTCATGCCAGAGCTAAAAGGGTGGGCGAGAAGGGGAGACGAAACAGGGCGGAGCTCTTAGAAATGAGGAGAAACATAATGATCTTGGAGAGTTGGAAATGGAAATGAGCTATTATTGGCACATGTACCGAGATACAGTGGAAAAACTTTGTCTCTCAGACTTATCGTTCCGTACCCAGGTACATGGTGCTAAGCCAACCACTCCTTCTGGGGCATAGGCCGCTGACAGAAACTCAGCGGAGTCCTCTGTCCTGGGCCAGTCTTTCAAGTTCTCCCCAGTTGTAGCCCATCTTAGTGTCAGCTTACCCTTCCTCTCCCAGGAATGATGGAGCCCTTTATATTTCTGTTCATGTGTCTGTAGCACGCCAAGTACATGGAAGCAGTACTACAGGGAAAATAATGCAGAATGTTGTGTTACAGCAGCAGAGAAAGTGCAGAGCAGGAAGACGAGGGCCATGAAAAGGTCAATTGGGAGACCACAAGGTCATGTCTTAGAACATAAGATGTCAGTACGGCCTGGCCAGTGTGAAGCTCGGCTATGGCCTCAGGGTCTTGTTAAGTGTTGGAGGTTGACTGTTACCTGCCACACTGCCCCTTTTCACTCTGTGTTGTTGTGCTTGTCCTTCAGGCTTGGCTCTGTGATGTGGAACGTACCATGCGCTTTACTCTAAAAGACCTTCTCAGGGACACTCGTGTGTCTCTAAAGAAAATGCTCACTCGACGGGACAAGTGGGTGAAGGAGTGGCCAGGCCAGGTGAGTGGTAACCTTTCATTCAGATTGGCCGGATACTCTGCAGAGGCCCAGGCCAGCCTGTGTCTTTGATGGAGCCTTTATATTTCTATGACCATCTGACTGAGAGATCCTTAAATTCTTAATGTTCTTTGTACCAGACCCTATCACGGTTCCAAAACAAACTTCGAAATACAGTAATTGTTGTTTTGCTAGCAGAATGTGCCAACCTTTGCTTTTGTGAGATAAATGCAAGTTATTGGTGGTTTTGAAAGAAGGAAGGATGATGAGTAGGGCACTTGAATATCAGGTGCTGATTCAGATTTACTTATTACTAGATAACCGGGTGACCCGTTGGGGCACCTTTTGAGAGAAAGGTAGTGCAGTGTGATGTGATGTGCTTTGGAAATTAAAGAAGAAGAACTCAGTGTATTAAAGAAGAAAGACATGTAGCAAGACAAATATTGCTCCTCCTCATTTAATGAAGGACACTTTTTATGACCACATTTCTGGTTTAACGGAGGACACTTTTTATGACCACATCTCTCACAATAATTACTCTGTGCCGCATATTCTCGAGTTGATCTTTCCTTTTCTCCTCTGTCTCTTCCTCTCTCCTCCTTCTCTGCCTGTTTTCGTCATTCTGGAGACGCGCAGCTGTTTCATCCTTCATCTCTTCATCTCCTCTACTATTTGTTTTTTCCCTCTGATCCTGGAGTCATACGGCCCTGGCCTGATCAAATTCTTGTTCTCTCCTCCATCTGTGCCTATTGTTGTCATTTTGAAGATGTGTATGCCTGTCCTCCGCTGTCTCGTCTTCTCTCATCTTTTTTATCCTGACTCTTTGTTCTCGGAGTCGTGCAGCCCCGGCCTCATCCGATTGTTGTTCTCTCCCTCTCCTTGCCGCTTCCCGACGACATTTGGCGTCATCTCTTGACCATAATGACCCCCTTCTCTTTCCATGCGGCGTAATTAGGCTATCCATATATTTTTACCCTAATGCTTGATAGAAGATAGGAAGCAGTAACACCAAAGCCTCCAAGGTGCTGTTGTTTCTTGATGATGTGGTTGGTGCTCTCCTAAATGGACGTGATAGCCCTGCCCTTTTGCTGCGGTTGGTGTGGCTGCTGTGAGCATCGTGAGGCGGTGCCGAGGCTGGCTGTGCGCATGTGTCGGGCTGTGGCGTTGTGATTTCCATGGAAGGTGGAGCCGGCTCTGTGAACATCGTGAGGTGGTGCCGAGGCTGGCCGTGCGCATGCGTTGGGCTGTGGCGTTGTGATTTCCATGATGGCCAATGGGGTCTCAGGTGAAAGGCAGCCTGTTGATTTTTGGCAAATGAGCAATTTTATACAAATATATAACACTGAACTTTGCCTGCATTCTGTAAGTTAGCACATTTTAATTTGATTTAGCTGAGAAAAGTGCTGCTGTAATGCACTGTTTGCACTAATTGAAGGTCACAAACAGACAGACAGAGCATGAGAGTTTTAGTAGTATATAGATAAATACATAGAAGCATACAGTGAAATGCAATGAGAAACACCTGAGGATGTGCTGGGGGTAGCTACACATCCCGGCATCAAAATAACATTCCCACAATGCTCGGCAGAACAGCACAGAACACAACAAGCAACAAACAACAGCAAAACAAGCCCATTTTCCCCTTCACCCCACCCTTCCTTCCACCCGTCCATGCACATAGACAGTCCTGAAACTCCTTGACTTGCCTTCAGTCTCCAGATTTTGGCCATTGGGCTTTGACTTTTGGACTTGCAGTCAATCAAGTCTCCTATCTTCAGTATCAACCCCTGGACTTGGTGCTGATGGGACCCCAAACTCCAGGCTCGAACTCTGGGTACACTGATTAACTGACCCTTATGCCCTATCCTGGGACACCTGGGTCCCACTGACTGAGACAGCCTGACATCCATGGATGTCCTTCAAGACTCATCCACGTCACTGGCTTTTGGAGACCTGATCTCTAACTCCTCTACATCGGTGTCCCTAAACCCTAACCTGATCACAAGTCCTACCTCTGTCTCCAAAACCTTCCCTACAAACTCAGAAAGCAACTAAGTCTGAGCCACAATCTTGACCAAAGACTGAAAGCGGATCTTTTCTGACGGTGTAGTTAGCAATGGAACAGATATCAGAATAAGGTTTATTATCACTGAAATATGTCATGAAATTTGCTGGCTGCAGCAGTACAGTGCAATAATATATGCTATAAATAATGGTATATTAAAAATAATTAAGTAATGCCAAAAGCAAGCAACACTAGTGAGGTAGTGAACGTGGGTTCATGCACCATTCAGAAATCTGATGGCAGAGGGGGAAGAAGCTGTTCCTAAAATGTTGAGTGTGTGTCTTCAGGTTCCTGTACCTCCTCCCTGATGGTAGTAATGAGAAGAGGGCATGTCCTGGATACTGATGGATGCCGCCTTTTCAAGATGGTGGGGAAACTAGTACCCATGATAGAGCTGGCTGAGTTTGCAACTCTACGGCTTTTTCCTGATCCTGTGCAGAGTTAATACAGCAAATTAGTTTCTTCACATCACTGTAGGGTCCCCATCGCTATTTCATAATCAGTTAGGGTTAGATGTGAAATTCACTCTGCATTGGCCCACGAAATCAGGGGTCCGTGGCATAAAGAAGGTTGGGAACCCATGCATTAGACACGGGCAGGGCAGGGCAGGGCAGGACATCTGAGATTAGGTACAGAGTGAAGCTCCCTCAATACTGCCCCAGTAAAGACAAACAGCAAGCTTCATCAGGCTGTTGAACCTTCACTCATCTTCACGTACCCCATCACTGAAATGTTCCCACAGCCAATGGACTCACTCTCAAGGACTCTTCATTTCATGCTTTCAATATTTATTGCTCATTTATTATTATCGAACAACCTAGTTAGGTAGCCTTTCATTGATTCTGTTATATTTATTCTTGTATAGATTTGCTGAGTATGCCCACAGGAGAATGAATCTCAGGGTTGTATATGGTGGTATATATGTACATTGATAATTAAATTTCTTTGAAATTCGAACTTTGGATACAGTTGGATACAGAATAATGCTTTCCTTTAACCCCTTTGAATGTCTGGACATCTTGGAGAGAAGCTGAGTGTATAACCTTAGATGTTACTGTTGGTGATAGCAGAGAAAGACGTAAGATTCATATTTGTAGGATCTATTTCTGGGCTTCCATGATTTGTCTTTTGAAACAGAATTGACAATATTTTCAGATTCCAAGTTGCACCTGGCAGGCATTTCCCTGAATTCTGAAAACTCGTACATGCCTTGAAAGGGAAATAAAACAAACACCTGCAGCATCTGGTGTCTCTGTGATCTCTGCCTCGGTGGCTGATGTCAGGATGTCTTTCAAGAGGGTGAACTCTCGCATGGCGACAGGCCCCCAGGTTCTCTAAACCTGTGCCAACCAACTGGCAGGTGCGTTCAAAGGTATCCTCAATCTCACATTACTGCAAGTGGAACTTCCCACCTGGTTTCAGTGTTCAAGAAGAGCGGGGGTGAGCTGCCTCAACAACTATTGTCCAGTAGCACTCACATCTAAGGTTACAAAGTGTTTTGAGAGGTTGGTTATGACTAAAATCAACTCCTGCCCAAGCAAGGACGTTGACCCACTGCAAACTGCTTATTGCCACAATAGGTTTACAGTGGATCGGATCTCATTGGCTCTTCATGTGGCCTTGGATCATCTGGATAATACTTACATTTACCTCAAGCTGCTATTCATTGACTCCAGCTCCACGTTTAACCCAATCATTCTTACAGTTCTGATCAAAAAGCTCCAAAGCCTGGGCCTGTGTACCTCCCTCCCTCTGCAAATGGATCCTCGACCTCCTCACTGGAAGACCACGGTGTGTGCGGATCACAAAGAACATCTCCACCTCACTGATAATCAACACTGGCGCACCTCAAGGATGTGTACTTTGCCTACTGCTCTACTCTTTCTACACCCATGACTGTGTGACTAGGCTGTGTGAATAGTTGCTGATGACACAATTATTGTCAGAATTTCAGATGGTGGCAAGAAGGCATACAGGGATGAGATAGATCAGCTAGTTGAGTGGTGTCACAACAACAATATGCACTCAACTTTGGTAAAATCAAAGAATTCACTGTGGTCTTCAGGAAGGGTAAGACGAGGAAACACACATCAGTCCTCATCAAGGGATCAGAAGTGGAAAGGGTGAGCAATTTCAAGTTCCTAAGTGTTAACATCTCTGAGGATCTGTCCCAGGCCCAACATATTGACGCAGTTACAAAGAAGGCACGATAATGGCTATATTTCATTGGGTGTTTGTTGAGCTTTGGTATGTTACCAAAGACACTTGCAAACTTCTACCGATGTATCATAGAAAGCATTCTAATTGGTTGCATCGTTGTCTGGTATGGGGGGCGGTTAGGGCTGCACTGTGCACGATTGAAAAATAAGCTACAGAAAGTAGTAAACTCTGTCAGCTCCATTATTGGCCTTCTTAGCATCGAGGACATCTTCAAGGAGAAATGCTTCAAAAAGGCGGCATCCATAATGAAGGAACATGCCTTGTTCTCTTTGCTACCATCAGGATGGAGATGTAGAAGCCTGAAGATTCTCACTCAATAATTCAGGAAAAGCTTCTTTCCTTCTGCCATGAGATTTCTGAATGGACATTGAAACCATGATCACAACCTCACTTCTTTTCTTCTTGCACTGCTTATTTAACTTTTTATTGTATATATACTTACTGTAATTTACAGTTTTTATTATTATGTATATTGCTTCCACAAAGTTAGCAATTTCACAATATATGCCAGTGATATTAAACTTGGTTGTTACTGTCAGGAAAGAGGCACACACTTAACGATTCAGGAACAGCTTCTTCCCCTCCGCTATATGATTCTGAAATGGACATTGAACCCATGAACATTTTTTAAATATATATAATTTCTGGTTTTGCACTATTTTTAATGTTTAATATATATACAGTGTATACTTCCTGTAATTCATTTACTTATTGTATTTTTTATTTTAATTTATTTCTATATCATTATGTATTGCATTGAACTGCTCCTGCTAAGTTAACAGATTTCATAGCACATGCTGGGGATAATAACCCTGATTCTGATTCCTCAAGCACACTTTATTTACTTGTGTACAAGGAGAATAGTGTGGCCCTGTCACGAAGCTGCTCTGAAGTTCGAACAAAGAAGTGCCTTTCTTATACGGAAATTGACTAGATACAGATATTGACCAGTTAGTAACCTTGTAGATGTTTGCATAATCACCCACCAATCACACTGATAATACCAATAGTAATAGTGGATAGAATCTAAAATAATACTTCAGATTTAGTAAAGGGTGGCACTATAAGCGTAGCAGTTAGCATAATGCTATTACAGTGCCAGTAACCTGTGTCCAATTCCTGCTGTTGTGTGTAAGGAGTTTGTACGTCCTCATTGTGACCCCATGGGTTTCCTCCAGGTTCTCCATTTTTGTCCCATGTTGCAAAGACATACGGGTTAGCAGGTTAATTGGTCACATGGGTGTGATTGGGCGGCGCAGGCTCGTGGGCTGCAAGCAACCTGTTACTGTGTCGTACAGCACTGTCAAAAAGTCTTGGGCACATATATATAGCTAGGGTGCTTAAGATTTTTGCACAGTAATGTAGTAATTTTATGTACTGCTGCTGCTACAAAACAACATATTTCATGACATGTGAATGATGATAAACCTAATTCTGATATGGGTCTCTATTGTGGATTGAGCGTGGGGAAGGAAAAGAGATAGGAGAATCATGGATGGGAAAAGGGGAAGGGAGAGGGAAGGGAGAGGGGAGGGAGCGGGAAGCATCAGATTGACATTCTGTAATGATCAATAAACCAACTGTTTGGAATCAAATGACTGTGATTGCTTAAGGCTGGGTGTGCCTGCACTCTCTGGCCCTGGCACTCCTCTGCCACCTGTCCCACATCCATCTCATAGTGCTGCATCCTCACCATTCCCAACATCCTTTGCTCCTGCCAGATTTACAAACTCGCTGTCCGCTCCGTTAACAAATACAGTGCTCTGCAAAAGTCTTAAGCACTCTAGCTATATATATGTGCCAAAGATGCTGCATAGTGCAGTAAATCTAAACAAAAATATAAACTGTCAGCAGTATCACCCTTGAGTCTTTCATTTGCGTACTTATCTTGTCTCAGTGTGCCAAATAGTTCTGGTCCCCTGCGGTGTAAAGGGTAGAAAGACTCTTCATCTGCCTCTCTTGCTTGGACTGACTGCACATGATCTGTAAATTGTCCTTGCCTGGACATTACCTCAACCCTTACCTTTTTGCAACTTCCACAGGCTAACAGGCTACCCATTGTAGTAACCACCCCTCTCAGAGTATCTAACCTCTGCCTCTTTCTTAACAATAATTGAACTTCTTTGTCCTCTCACTTTGCCGGTACTTCTCCTCAGATGCTAATCACTGCCAGCCAGATTCAGTGGACTACAGATGTTACCAAGGCACTGATATCAGCCAAAGATCTGGATGATAAGAAGCCACTGCGAGTTATTAAACGGAAACAGGTGAGATGAATGTTGAATTTCTTCATGGTATTGCAGCCTCACTAATGATGGGAGGACAAATCTCTTCTAGCTGAGAAGAGAGACGATGTTTTCTGAATGGGCATCCTTTCCAGTATGCATCTCTAGCCTTTCATGAGATGGTTGTAAGGAAGGCAAATGCATTATCAGCATTCATTTTGAGAGGATTGGAATATAAATGCAAGGATGTAGTGCTGAGGCTTTATAAGGCATTGGTCAGACCACACTTGCAGTATTATGAGCAGTCTTAGCCTCCTTATCTAAGGAAGGATGTTCTGGCGTTGGAGTGGATCCAGAGCAGGTTCACGAGAATGATCCTGAGAATGAAAGGGTTAACATCTGAGGAGCATTTGATGGCTTGAGCCTATACTTGCTGGAGTTAAAAAGAATGATGGGGGTTGGGGGGTTGGGTCTCATTGAAACCTATCATATATTGAGAGGCCTGCATACAGTGGGTGTGGAGAGGATGTTCACGACAGTGGGCGAGTTCAGGGCCAGAGGACAGAGCCTCAGAATGGAAGGTCGTTCCTTTGGAACAGAGATGAAGAACAATTTCTTTCATCAGAGGTGAAATCTATGGAATTCATTGTCACGGAAGGCTGTGTAGACCACGTTATTGGTAGTATTTAAAGCAGAGCTTGATAGGTCTTGATTAGAAAGGGTGTTAAATGTTATGGGGAGAAGGCAGGATAATGGGGTGAGAGGGATAAAAAAAAATCAACCATGGTAGAATGGCAAGCAGACTTGATGGGCCAAATGGCATACTGTCTTATAACCGTGCAAATGTGGGTGGGTGGGAGGAGCTGGGATTGTTCTCAGATCAGAGCAGGAAGATTATCAGAAAAGTTTGTGAACCGAGGGGCACAGATTGAGGGAAATTGGCAAAACAATCCGAGGCAGCTGGATGAGTGCTGGCGAATGGGAGTGGATTCAGTATCAGTTTTTTAAAAAAGGAAAAAAAAACATTGCTGCACTGTGTGAAAAGAACCACATTTGGAATATTGTGTTCATTTCTGGTCATCTCATTATAGCAAGGATGTGGAAGCTTTAGAGAGGATGCAGAGGAGATTTGCAAAGATGCTACCTAGATTTGAGAGCATGTTTTATGAGGATAGTCTGAGTGAGCTGGGGCTTTTCTCTTTGGAGTCAAGGAGTACGAGAGGAGACGATAGAGGTGTAAGATAAGAGGCATAGATAGAATGGATATCCAGAAACTTTTTTTCCCAAGGTGGAAATGACAAATACGAGAGGGCATGCTTTTAAAGTGATTGGATGAAAGTATAGAGAGGATGCCAGAGGTAGGTTTTTACAGAGAGAATGATGGGTGCATGGAAGTGGCTGCTAGAGGTGGCGGTAGGGTTAGATACATTAGGGCATTTAAGGGATTCTCAGACAGGCACATGGATGAAAAAAATGTGGAGGCCGATGTGGGAGGGAAGAGTTAGATCTTGGAGCAGGTTGGAAGGTCAGTACAACACCGTGGGCCAAAGGACCTGTACTGTTCAGTGATCTTTGATGATATGTCAGCCAGTGGTGGGTGCATTGATATAGCTGCTACTATCATATTGTTCTGTGCAGGTGAGCATGTTGCACAAGTATTCTGAGGTCATACGAGGAAGCCTGACCAAGCTCATGCGCCTCAAGATAGTAGCCCTGGTGACAGTGGAGGTCCACGCCCGAGATGTCATTGACAAGTTGTACAAGATTAACTGTATGGATGTGACGGCATTTGAGTGGCTCAGCCAGCTTCGGCTCTACTGGGACAAGGTGAGTCACCTGGGGATCACTGTGGCGTTTCCAGTGAAGGGACTTCCCAGTGCTGAAGGCTCAGGGCTTCCAGGGTTGCGATTCAGAGACAATGAAGGACTGGGCATAGATTTCCAAGCCGAAATGATGAGGGTCCCAGAAGGAAACAACTGAGAGTGGACAGGTCACGCACCTAACACTGAGAGTGGACAGGTCACCCACCAGACACTGAGAGTGGACAGGTCACCCACCAGACACTGAGAGTGGACAGGTCACCCGCCTGACACTGAGAGTGGACAGGTCACCCGCCTGACACTGAGAGTGGACAGGTCACCCGCCTGACACTGAGAGTGGACAGGTCACCCACCTGACACAGAGTGGACAGGTCACCCACCTGACACAGAGTGGACAGGTCACCCGCCTGACACAGAGTGGACAGGTCACCCACCTGACACTGAGAGTGGACAGGTCACCCACCTGACACTGAGAGTGGACAGGTCACACTTCCCACACAGAGTGGACAGGTCACACTTCCCACACAGAGTGGACAGGTCACACTTCCCATATTGCCCACATCTGAGTGTGGATGGGTCAGTAAACCCATAGCATGGTCACTGCATCGTGGTGATGGACAGGGATGAGTTCATGAAGGGACTTGATCACACAAGTGTAAAGTTCCGTTATCTTGGCTCGTGTATGTCTCGGGGAAATCCCGCCCAGCACCCGCCTCAACACTCCCCTCAGGGTAAGTCGCCGCCCGAATCAATCACAAACATCAATCATCAGCCAGCACACCCAGTACATTTTAACAAATACACTTTATAGATATTACTAATTCTATGACATTAATATACATTTGATACAGAGAGGAAAGTAATGAAAAAAAAGGCGCCAACACTTATCAAAGTCCAAGTTCTTCGCGCGCTACCGTTGGAGCTCAATTCGACGTCAGGCGACCACCCGAATTCCGTCGACCCACGGCTCAGGACCACCGAGTGATCGACCGGAGCCTCTCTGCACGTCCGCCGTCCTCCTCGTCTCTCCTCCGACTCCCCGCCAAATCCCAGTCCACAGTCATATCATACAGCATGGCATCTCATAACAAAACGATACATAACCACCCATTGGCTAATAGAACCCTGTTATCTCATTTTAAAATAAACAAACTGTTAGCGCAAACTCTCTGCAGCGTTAAAGCACAACAAAGCCGCATTCCCCAGATTAACATAACAAAGTCGCAATTTAAAATGTAACAAAAGAAAGACCCCGTACACTCTCCCCCCACCACAAAAAGTCATGCCCTCATGACGCTAACAGAGTTCACCAGTGCTCCTTGTAAAACACAAAACCCAACCCAGGTGCATAAAGCAGTGACATAACTTTGCAGGGCAGTAGAGATCACACCCTGCTCTCCCAGCGCTATATAAGTTAGTCTTTCCGGGGGATGCCTACTCCTCTGAGGCCTCTGTACTTCCTCTGCTGATTCTCCCTGTTCAGACACCCTAGTTGACCCCTCGAGCCTATCTGTCGGACCTTCCCCTTCACCGGGATCCCTCTGCCCCTGTGAGCCCTCTGGCTCGGGTTCTGCCTCCACCCTCTCCTCCCCCAATCCCGGCTGTAATACAGGCGGCTCTGCAACACCCTCCCTCGGTTCCCCTGCCTCAGTGATGGAAGAGCCAAGAGTCTCTTCTCCTGGCACCGGGGAATCAGCGAACGGAAGCAGGTACCACACGTCCGAATCATCATCTTCCGATGACGTATCCCTTCTCGAGGTGGGGACCGGCCCCGTTTTCTTCGCAGCGGGCTCTATCCGCGCCCTCGCAGAGTCCTCGTAATAGGAGTAAACTCCCATTCGGGCTCTGGGTCCATCTTCACCTCTCGACCCAGAGGCAACAGGTGGTTCTGATGGAGTACCTTGACAGGCCCCTGCCCGCCCTCAGGTCTCACCTGGTAAACCGGGAGATTCGGCATCTGACTCTCCACCACATAGGGGGTGGCTGCCCAACGGTCCGCCAACTTGTGCTTACCAGGTAGTCCTAAATTCCGGATAAGGACTCGGTCTCCCGGCAATAGCTGGACGAACTTTACCTTCTGATCATACCACCTTTTACTCCGCTGGTTCTGCTTGGTGGCTACCGCCTCAGCCAACTCGTACGCCCTTTACAACTCTCTCCTCATATCGAACACATACTTCAGACATGGCTTCGAAGGTATTTCCTCCGCTTCAGTCCCAAAACACAGATCAATGGGCAACCTCGCTTCCCGTCCGAACATCAGATAGTAGGGCGAGTACCCCATAGCATCATTGCAAGTACAATTGTAACAATGAACCAAATGGGCAATGTGCTGACTCCACTTACTCTTCTGTCCAATCTCCAAGGTGCCGAGCATGTCCAGCAGGGTCCGGTTAAACCTCTCGGGCTGAGGATCACCCTGCGGGTGATAGGGGGTGGTTCTGGACTTTTCAACCCCAAGCATATCCAGCAATTCATGTATAAGCCTGCTCTCGAAGTCCCGTCCCTGATCACTATGGATCCACGGGGGGAGGCCATAATGAACAAAGTACTTCTCCCATAACACCTTCGCCACTGTAGTCGCTTTCTGATCCTTGGTAGGAAAAGCCTGCGCATATCTAGTGTAGTGATCCATGAGGACCAAGACATTCGTGGTATTGCTGGTGTCTGGCTCAATAGACAGGAAATCCATACACACCAGGTCCATGGGTCCCGCACTCTGCAAGTGGGATAACGGAGCCGCCTGCGCAGGCAAGGTCTTCCTCCTGACGCAACGGCTACAGGTCTTACAGTATTCTTCCACCTCCCCCCTCATCCGGGGCCAGTAAAACCGGTCCTTGACTAATCCATAGGTCTTCTCTACCCCTAAGTGCCCGGAATCATCATGTAGAGCCTGGAGCACAGCCTTTCGATACTTCTCAGGCATGACCAGCTGCCAGCGCCGGGGGTGGTCCGGAGGCGACGTGACCCGGTACAGGACGTGGTTCTTCAGCTTCAACTGGGGCCACTCCTTCAGTAGTAGGGGAACGGAGGCATGTTTTGCCTTCTCCACCTGCCCCATATCACCCTGGCTAACCGCGTACCAGATAGTGCCAATGCTTGGGTCATCACGCTGAGCCGCCTCTACTTCCTGGGGACTCAACTCCGGCAGCTGCCTGTTCCTCAGAGCAGTCACATTACAGTAAACAGTGGGCAGCGCGTCACCGTCAGCCCCCAGTTGATCCACTGCCCTATCCGTTCCCATCGGGGATCCTACTTCCCCGTCGCTCCCAACTTGACACATGGCCTTTACTCCCTGGGCAGGGACACTCTTCCACTCGTCGTGCGCCCGACGAGACAGGGCATCTGCATCGATGTTCCGACTCCCCGGGCGGTACTTCAGGCTGAACTCATAGGCAGACAAGGCTGCTAACCACCGGTGCCCAGTAGCGTCCAGCTTGGCCGAGGTCAGGATATAAGTGAGGGGGTTGTTATCAGTTCTCACCTCAAACTGGGCCCCATATAGGTAGTCACTCAACTTGTCCACCACCACCCATTTCAACGCCAAGAACTCCAGCTTGTGAGTGGGATAGTTTCTCTCAGATGGCGACAAGCTCCGACTGACAAATGCCACCGGCCTCAAGCCGTTTCCCTGTTCCTGGTACAGAACAGCCCCCAGACCGTCGTGACTGGCATCAGTGTGTAGAACATACGGCTTCCAGGGATCAGCAAAAGCCAACACTGGGGCCTGCGTCAGCATCCTTTTTAGAGATTGGAACGCCTCCTCACATTGAGCATCCCACCTCAATCCAAAAGGCTCCCCCGGGTTCAAGTATCCTCCTACCTCCGACCCTCGGTCTCCCTTCCTCCTCCTCCCCACAGGTGGATAGCCACACAGCAGCTGGTTCAATGGATGACTCATTTTCGCATGTCCTTTCACGAATCGCCGGTAATATCTGCAAAACCCCAAAAACGAGCGTAAGGCGCTCACCTTCTGAGGTCTCGGCCAGGTGGTGACTGCGGCTATCTTATCCGGATCGGTGGCCACTCCATTTCACGAGATTATGTGCCCAACATAACTGACTGACGTCTTGCAGAACTGACATTTATCCAGGGCAAGTTTTAACCCTTCCTCCTTCAGCCGACTCAGCACCTTCAGCAGCCGCTCCTCATGTTCCTCCAACGTAGATCCAAACACTATCAGGTCGTCCAGGTACACCAATACCTCCAGCAGGTTCATGTCCCCCGCTGTCCGCTCCATGAGCCGCTGGAAGGTGGCTGGGGCCCCCGAGATGCCTTGGGGCATTCGTTCGAACTGGAAAAACCCCAGGGGGCAGATAAAGGCCGTCTTCTCTTTATCACTCACTCATCGGAATCTGGTAATACCCAATCCGCAAATCCAATACACTGAACCACTCTGCACCACGCAGACAGGCCAAGGCATCTTCCACCCTCGGGACCGTATATTGGTCGGGAACAGTGCGGCGATTCATGGTCCTATAGTCCACGCACATGCCTACCTTCCCATTTTTCTTCCTTGCCACCACTATGGGGGACGCATAGGGGCTTCGGGACTCCGCAATAATCCCTGCGTCTTTCAACTGCCGCCAAGTGCTGCCGCACATCTTCCACATCTGCCGGGGCCAACCGCCGCGACCTCTCCCTAAAAGGGGTGTCATTTGTTACCCGAATGGTGTGCCGAGTGCTCTTGGAACACCCTACATCAAACTCGTCCTGAGAAAAGACACCCCCTAACTTCAGCATCTTCTCCACCAGCCTGCTCTTATACGCCGCGGTACAGGGGAATCTTCAAAATTAAAGGCCTCCTCGGTCAGCCGCCCCCCGTTTCCCAATAGTTTCCCTCCAGTGGGCTTCACGGGGGCGCTGGACAGCACCGTCACCGGGAACAAGTGCGCGAGGGGCATCCCGCGCTTCAAGGTGATCTCCCTCTCCGTTATGTTCCTTACCATCACCCCCATCCGCCGTGCCTGTACAGCTGAGGGCCTCTGCAATTCTGGTCTCACCAGCGCCCCAGCCGGGAACCGGGACTCCCTTTCCAGGTCGTCGGGGGCGTCTACTAGCAGGGCCTCTCCCGGCGGTAATCCAGGGAATCTGGGGGTCCCCATCACTAATGCCGCCTCCCCTGGCCGTATCACCTTAGGCCTCGCCTGAGTGCACCACACCGTCCCTCGTTTGCACTCAGGATCCAGCCCCTGGGGGTCACTCACTCCTTCGTACACCGCTCGGAACACGGGGTGGACCGAGAGGGTCTCCAGAAAGTTCTCCCTCCCCCCGGGGGGGGGGTAAGGTAACCTGCGACCCGGTGTCAAGGATGGCTTTCGCAAAGATTCCCTCTATCCGTAGGGACACGCTGGAACAGGGTCCCACCAGTCCATCAGGAATTTGGGCTTGTTCTTTCCGGGGTTCCATAGCGGTTTTCTGGGAACGTGTTCCTCCCGAGACTCCAGTCCGTTCCCTCACTGAGCCTCTCCTAAGTTCCCCGACACCTCTCCCTTCTTGGTGGCCCGGGGGCCCTCCCCCCTCGGCGCATCTCGTCTCTCACAATCCTTCCGCAAGTGGCCAGCTTCCCCACAGCGGTAGCACGCCCCCGGCCACTCACATTCCCGGCGGAAATGCCCCTCTCTCCCACAGTTATAGCAGCCACTACTCGCCGCCTCTCTCCTCCCGATACGGGCCCCTGGGGACCCCTTGGATTTCTCTGGTCTCACCCCGGCTGCCACCTCCTGAACCGCTGAAGACCGTCCCTGAGGGTCCGAGCCCCCTGGTCGGCCCAAAGCACACTTCTCGGCCCGTACCTCTCGGATCAGCTGTCCGAATGATGGAGGGGAGCTCCGCTTAAATGACTGCCGTATACTCCAAGCCACCCTGTCATCCTCCCGGGAACCGCTACATATCTGGCTCATCCTTAACCCCGCCACTTCGTCCTCCCTCACTACCCCTCGTCGCAGCAACCCCGTAAGCTTTCCCTCCAGCCTGAAAGCATAGTCTGAGAGCTTTTCCCCGCTTCTCTGCCCCATCCGTTGAAACTCTGCTAAATGCCGCCAGACTGCCACCCTGACAGTCCAAACACTTCCTCCAAAGCGTCCAAACACTCCGATAGGGAAGCCAAGGGGCGTGCCGCTCTCAGATCGCGGACCACCCGGGCCGCCCCGCCCCTTAAGCTTTCCACCAATCGCTGTCTCTTTTCCTCATCCGAAACTGGCCACACCTCTAACAATTGGGATGTATCTTCAACCCAGGAATCATAGTCATCCTCCCCTTCCGGGGTGGACCTGGCTCCCGAGAAAATTCTCAGCTTCGGGCGGGGCCCCTCAACCCTTCTCGCCAGGGAGGTAATGGCAGCCGTTAACTCGGCAGTCTCATCCCGCCCATGGGGGCCGGGCCTGGCCAAACCTTCCCACTCCACACCTCCACCCCTGGCTACTGGCCACCTCCCTTGGGGCCTCATCTAGCTCCTCCTCCTCCTCCGGCACCTCCTCACTTGCGTCCTCGGGGAGAGTGTGGAGACCCCACGGCCCCGCCTCCCTCTGGACGTGGACTGTCGCTGGTAGTTCCAACGTCATGACGTCGGCACTCGTCCGCACCAACATCCAGCTGGCCTCCAGTTCTTTCCCACCCCTTCTAGCTACAAGTTCTACCTGCCCAATACATTTAATCAAACTCAACCCTCGCATCAGTACCTCTGCCGGAATGCGATAATCGACCCCGTTTACCACACACGCGTGATTCACCGGTACCTCCTCCAATTCACACCTCCTTACAATCTTATCTCGATCCATCTTCACACCACTTACCGCAACAAGTACAACTTTCCCGAAAAGAAGTTCAAATCCAGGACGGTAGCCCCCACTTGTAACGTTCCGTTATATTGGCTCGTGTATGTCTCGGGGAAATCCCGCCCAGCACCTGCTTCAACACTCCCCTCAGGGTAAGTCGCCGCCCGAATCAATCACAAACATCAATCATCAGCCAGCCCACCCAGTAAATTTTAACAAATACACTTTATAGATATTACTAATTCCATGACATTAATATGCATTTGATACAGAGAGGAAAGTAATGGAAAAAAAAAGGCGCCAACACTTATCAAAGTCCAAGTTCTTCGCGCGCTACGTTGGAGCTCAATTCGACGTCAGACGACCACCCGAATTCCGTCGACTCACGGCTCGGGACCACCCTGAGTGATCGACCGGAGCCTCCCCACATGTCCGCGGTCTTCCTCGTCTCTCCTCCGACTCCCCGCCAAAACTCAGTCCACAGTCATATCATACAGCATGGTATCCGAAAACAAAACGATACACAACTACCCATTGGCTAATAGAACCCTGTTATCTCATTTTAAAGTAAAACAAACTGTTAGCGCAAACTCTCTGCAGCGTTAAAACACAACAAAGCCGCATTCCCCAGATTAACATAACAAAATCGCCATTTTAAATGTAACAAAAGAAAGACCCCTTACACAAGGATAGTTGAACTTTTCCCAGAATCGGAGGTAACTTCACAGAGTAGCAATAAGGGTCTGTAACCTGTTGATTTTTTACATTGCCTGATGTGTAGTGGGAGATGGCTTTGCCTAATGTCTCTGCACTCTTGTGTTTTCCACAGGATCTGGATGACTGTCTAATCCGGCAAACTAACACCCATTTCCAGTATGGCTATGAGTATCTGGGCAACTCTGGACGCCTGGTGATCACTCCACTGACGGACAGGTGGGGCCCACATCTCCCCTCCCCTCTCTGCCTTACCGGCAGTGGGACTTGACTCAGTGCTGTTAGTGCCTGAACTGACACAACATCAGAGTGGCAATCGGTGGGACAGTAAATGCGGATGTAAAGCAGGGAGCCCTGTTAACCACAGCACTGCTAAGGAAATGCAGGAACATAATTACTGGAACTATTCAGTTCACCTTGTCTGTCAATCCAAGCATGACCAGCACTCAGTTCACATTGTATTCTTATGTCTGTTACTAAAGGCAAATTATCAGACAGCTGGTCTTTACACTATAATGCGATCCTACCACTAAACATGTTACCCTCTCCTCAACCACTCTCTGCCCTCCATAGGGGCAAGTCCTCCCTTACCACCATTCAGGACTCACAACAGTCCTTCCAGGTAAGGCGACACTTCACCTGTGAGTCTGAAGGGATTATCTACCATATCCAGTACTCTCAGTGCAGCCTCAACATTAATGAGACCAGACACAGAATTGGGGGGAGCCCTTTGTTGAGCACCTTTGCCCTTCCTGCGATGAAAGACAGGATCTCCTGGTGGCAATGCATTTAAATTTGACTTCCAGTCCTATTCTGTCGTGTCCATCCATGGCCTCCTGTACTTCCACAATGAGACCAAACTTGGCTTGGAGGAGCAACACCTCATAGTCTGTCTGGATAGCCTCCAACCAGATGACCATAAGATATAGGAGCAGAAGTAGACCATTCAGCCCATCGAGTCTGCTCCACCATTCAATCATGGGCTGATCCAATTCTTCCAGTTATCCCCACTCCCCTACTTTCACCCCATACCCTTTGATGTCCTGGCTAATCAAGAACCTATCTATCTCTGCCTTAAATACACCCAATGACTTCGCCTCCACAGCCGCTCGTGGCAACAAATTCCACAGATTTACCACCCTCTGACTAAAGTAATTTCTCTGCATCTCAGTTCTAAACGGACGTCTTCAATCCTGAAGTCATGCCCTCTTGTCCTAGAATCCCCTAACATGCCATGAACATCTGTATCGCCAACTTCCAGTAATTTATCCTCACTCTCCCCTTTTCTCTTTTTCTATTCCCCATTCTAGTTCTCTTCTCATCCCTTTTCTTCTCAGCCCCCTCTGATTCCAGTCCTCCTTCCCTTTCTCCCATGGTCCAGTGTCCTCTCGTATTAGATTCCTTCTTCTTCAGCTCTTTATCTCTTCCTGCATGCAGGCATTGTCATTTAAGGTATACTGTCATTAAAGGCATAGACACCTCAGAGAATCTCCCCCTCATCAACCCGCCCTTTCTTCTCTTTCCAGGTGCTATATGACACTGACAACTGCTCTCCACCTGCATCGAGGAGGTTCCCCCAAGGGTCCGGCTGGAACAGGGAAGACTGAAACAGTGAAAGATCTAGGGAAAGCACTGGGAATGTATGTGATTGTGGTCAACTGCTCCGAAGGCCTTGACTACAAATCCATGGGCCGAATGTATTCTGGACTGGCACAGGTGAAAGAGGAAACCAATCTTGTCATTGTCATCAGAAGTTGGGAATTTCAAGGATCACCTTTATTTGTCAGATGTATATCAAAACATCCAAGCATGCAGTGAATTGCACTGTTTGCCTCAAAGGTGTGCTGGGAGCAGCTCACAAATGTCACCATGCTTCTGAAAGCAACATAACATGCCCAAAATTTAGTAACCCCTAACCTGTTCTTGTACAATATATCTTTGGAAGGTGGGAGAAATCTGAAACACCAAGAGGAAACCCATGCAGTCACAGGGAGAACGTACAAATTCCTTACGTTGCAAATTGAACCCGAGTCTCTGCTGTTGTAATTGTATTACGCTAACTGCTATGCTGCCTTACTGAACGGCCGTAGTGTGGAAACCACCTGCATCAGAGGGGCAGTGCTGAAAGAGAGCTCGGCATATTGGGAACGGGCAGGTGCAGTCCTACGGTAATGTCAGAGGAACAGGGGGAGGAGGAACTGTGTTGTTGAACATGGAGACTGCCAAAAGCTTCTGTTGTTGCTGTTGTTGTTGGTGATGCTTGTGCTGTTGTGTTGAACGTGATGGGCATGCTATATTGGCACTGGAATGTGTGGTGACACTTGTGGCTGGCCCCAGCACACCCCTAAATTACATTGGTTGTTAATGCAAACAACATATTTCATTGTGATATACGTGTGATAAGTACATGGATCTAATCTGATCTGATATTGAAAAACTGTCATCTGTGGGAGCTCCTTATGTTGCCATGTTATGATAATAACTTCAACACTACTTGTGGCTAGAAAGTGCTTTGGGATGTCCTGAGGGAGGAGAGAATGTAGAAGTAGGGCCTTGCATTTATGTCAGCAGAAGGTGGTGAATATACCTGCAGTAATCATGAAATACTCTGTCTCTTGTTGTGGGTCATTAATGTGCTGATGCGACAGTATTGAATGTTTGTGTGTACAGACTGGAGCCTGGGGTTGTTTTGATGAATTTAATCGCATCAACATTGAGGTGCTGTCAGTAGTGGCTCAGCAGATCCTTTCCATCCTGTCCGCCCTGTCCGCTGGGCTAAACCGCTTCGTCTTTGAAGGGCGTGAGATCAACCTGATCTGCTCGTGCGGCATCTTCATAACCATGAACCCAGGTAAGGCTGTTGGGACTGTGGACTGGGAGAGGCAGCTTGGAATGTTCCCCATCCGAGGCAGAACTCTCCCATCTCAGCCGATCTAGGCAATATCTACAGGGTAGGCTGCTCAGGTTTGGGGACAGCGGAATAATTGAATCGTGGCTGAAGGATGGTTGTAGCTGGGAACTGAATGTCCATGGTTACATGTTGTATTGAAGGGTTAAGAAGGTAGGCAGAGGGGGTGGCATGGATCTGTTGGTAAAGAATGGTTTCAAATCAGTAGAAAGATGTAATGTAGGATCAGAAGATGTTGAATCCTTGTGGGTTGAGTTAAGAAACTGCAAGAGTAAAAGGACCCCGATAGCAGTTATATCCAGGCTTCCCAACTGTAGCTGAGGTGTGGACCACAGATTACAACAGGAAATAGAAAAGGTATCTCAAAAGGGCAATGTATTGATAGTCATGGGAGATTTTAACATGCAGGTTGATTAGGAAAATCAGGTTGGAAATGGATCTCAAGAGAGTGAGTTTGTTGAATGCCCATGAGATGGCTTTTTAGAGCAGTTTGTCGCTGAGCTTACTGGGGGACCAGCTATACTGGATTGGTGTTATGTAATGAACCGGAGGTGATTAGGGAGCTTAAGGTAAAAGAGCCCTTAGGAGGCAGTGATCACAGTATGATTGAGTTCAACTTGAAAATTGATAGGGAGAAAGTGAAGTCTAACATAGCAGCATTTCAGTCAAGAAAAGGAAATTACAACAGTATGAGAGGAGTTGGCCAAAGTAAATTGGGAGCAGGTGCTGGCAGGGATGACAGCAGAGCAGCAATGGTGTGAGTTTCTGGGAAAAATGAGGATGGCGCAGGATAGATTTATTCCAAAAATGAAAAAAATACTCAAATGCCAAAATAGCAAAATTGCGGCTGACAAGGGAAGTCAAAGTTAATGTAAAAGCAAAAGAGAGGGCATATAACAAAGCAAGAATTAGTGGGAAGACAGAGGATTGGGAAACTTTTAAAACCCTCCAGAGAGCAACTAAAAGAATCATTAGGAGGGAAAAGGTGAAACATGAAAGCAAGCTAGCAAACAATATCAAAGTGGATAGCAAAAGCTCTTTCAAGTATGTAAAAAATAAGAGAGATGAGAGTGGATATGGAACCACTAAAAATGAGCCCAGAGAAGTAATAACAGGGGTCAAGGAGATGGCAGATATTTTGCATCAGTCTTCACTGTGGAAGACACTAGCAGTGTTCTAGATGTTGAAGGAGGTGAGGGAAGAGAAGTGAGTACAGTTACTATTACAAGGAAGAAGGTGCTCAAAAAGCTGAAGGACCTAAGGGTACATAAGTCATCCGGACCAGATGAACCGCACCCTAGGATTCTGAAAGAGATAGCGATAGAGATTGTGGAGGCATTAGTAATGATCTTTCAAAAATCATTGGACTCTGGCATGGTGCCAGAGGACTGGAAATTGCAAATCTCACTCCACTCTTTAAGAAAGGAGGAAGGCAGCAGAAAGGAAATTATAGACCTGTTAGCCTGACCCCAGTGGTTGGGAAGATGTTGGAGTCAATTGTTAAGGATGAGGTTATGGAGTACTTGGTAACACAGGACAAGATCGGACAAAGTCTGCATGGTTCCCTTAAGGGAAAATCTTGCCTGATGAACCTGTTGGAATTCTTTGAGGAGATTACATGTAAGATAGATAAAGGGGTTGTAGTGGATGGTGTATATTTGGACTTCCAGAAGGCCTTTGACAAAGTGCCACACAGAAGGCTGCTTACCAAGTTAAGAGCACATGATGTTACAGGAAAGTTACTGGCATGGTTAGAGTATTGGCTGATTGCTAGGAGGCAGCGAGTGGGAATAAAAGGATCCTTTTCTGGTTGGCTGCTAGTAACTAGTGGTGTTCCACAGGGGTCGCTGTTGGGACCCCTTCTTTTTATGCTGTATATCAATAATTTAGATGACGGAATAGGTGGCAGTCTATTTTCTAAATGGGGAGAAAATCCAAAAATCTGAGGTGCAGAGGGACTTGGGAGTCCTTGTGCAGAACACCCTAAAGGTTAACTTGCAGGTAGAGCTCAGTGGTGAGGAAGGCAAGTGTCATGTTCATTCATTTCAAGAGGTCTAGAATTCAAGTGCAGGAATGAGATGCTGAGGCTTTATAAGGCACTGGTGAGACCTCACCTTGAGTTTTATGAACAGTTTTGGGCTCCTCATCTAAAAAAAGATGTGCTGGCATTGGAGAAGGTTCACGAGGATGATTCTAGGAATGAAAGGGTTATCATATGAGGAATGTTTGGTAGCTCTGGATCTGTACTTGTTGGAATTTAAAAGGATGGGGGGAGGATCTCATTGAAATGTTTTGAATGTTTTGAAAGGCTTAGACAGAGCAGATGTGGAAAGGATGTTTCCCATGGTGGGAGAGTGCAGGACAAGAGGGCACAGCCTCAGGCTAGAGGGGTGTCCATTTAAATCAGAGATGGGGGAAAATTTCTTTAGCCAGAGCATGGTGAATTTGTAGAATTTATTACCACAGGCAGCTGTGGAGGCCAGGTTGTTGGGTATATTTAAGTCAAAGCTTGATAGGTTCTTGATTGGACATGGCATCAAATGTTATGGGGAGAAGGCTAGGGAGTGGGGCTGAGGAGGGGAAAAAAGGATCAGCTATGATTGAATTGTGGAGCAGACTCGATGGGTCAAGTGGCCTAATTCTACTCTTCTGTCTTCTGGTCTTATGGAATCTAAAACATGTCCTCACAATATTAATATTACAACATCAATTAGCCTGAGAGTGTTCAGAGAAAATTTACAAGGATGTTTCCGGGGCTTAAGGACCTGAGTTGGAGGGAAAGACTTTATTTGCTGGAGTGTAGGAGAATAAGGGACGATTTGATAGAGCTATACAAAATTATGAATCGTATAGATAGGTACAGTGCTGCTAGCAAGTTTGTGAACCCTGTAGAATTTATTTTTGCATAAATATGAACTAAAATGTGATCAGATCTTCACATGTCCTAAAACTAGCTAAAGAGAACCCAATTAAGTTAATAACACAAAGAACATTATACTTGATCATTTATTTATTGAGAAATGTTATTCAATATTACATGTATTTGTTGGAAAAAGTACGTGAACCTTTGCTTTCAGTAACTGGTGTGACCCCCTTGTACGGCAATAACTTCAACCAAACATTTCTGGTTGATCTGTTCTGCACATCGGCTTGGAGGAATTTTAGGCCATTCCTCCTCACTAAACTGCTTCAACTCTGGGCTTCCTTGCATGGTCTGTTTGTTTCAGGTCCTTCCACAACATTTCTATAGGATTAAGGTCAGGACTTTGACTTGGCCATTCCAAAACACAAATTTTCTTCTTTTCAAACCATTCTGTTGTTGATTTACTCTTGTCTGCTCGGATCATTGACTTGTTGCATTATCCAACTTCTGTAAAGCTTCAGGTGATGGACTGCTACCCTGATATTTTCTTGTAAAATGTCTTGATACAATTTTGAATTCATTGTTCTCTCAATGATTGCAAGCTGTCCAGGCCTTGAGGCAGCAAAGCAGCCCCAAACCATGATGTTCTTTCCACCATGCTTCATAGTAGAATGAGGTTTTGGTGTTGGTGTGCAGTGCCCTTTTTCCTCCAAACATAGCAATATGCATTTCTACAAGAAAGTTCAATTTTTGTCTCATCTATCCATGGAACATTTTCGCAGAGATGTTGTAGAACACCCAGGTGATCTTTTGCAAACTTGAGACTTTCAACGAAGTGTTTTTTTTGGAGAACAGTGGCTTCCTCCATGGTGTTCTTCCATGAACACCATTCTTGTTCAGTGTTTTTCTTATAGTGGACACATGAACAGAGACTTTAGAAAGTTCTAGAGTATTCTGTATGTCTATTGCTGTCACCCTTGGGTTCTTTTTCACCACCTTCAGTATTGCACGTTGTGTTCTTGGTGTGATCTTTGCAGGATGCTCACTCCTTGGGAGAGTAGCAACAGTACTGAATTTCCTCCATTCGTAGAACAACTTCTCTTACTGATGAAAATTCAGGTCTTTATAAATGCTTTTGTCACCTTTTTCAGCTTCATGCTTCTCTGCAATTCTTCTTCTAAGATCCTCTGAAAGTTGTTTTTATCGAGGCATGGTGTACATAAGCAGATCTTTCTCGGGAAGAGCAGGCTCTGTCAGTAACCTGGCTTTGTGTGTCTTTGTTATAAGGCAGGGCACCTGTACAACCCACACCTCCAATCTCTTCTCATTGATCGGAACACCTGACTCCAAATAACTTCCGTACAAGGCATTACCCCAGAGATTCACATACTTTTTCCAACAAATACATGTAATATTGGATCACTTTTCTCAATAAATAAATGATCAAGTATAATATTTTTGTGTTATTTCTTTAATTGGGTTCTCTTTATCTAGTTTTAGGATTTATGTGAAGATCTGATCACATTGTAGGTCATATTTATGCAGAAATAGAGAAAATTCTACAGGTTCACAAACTTTCTCGCACCACTGTAAATGTAAACAGGCTTTTTGCACTGAGATTGGGTGAGAATAGAATTAGCTTTTGACTGAAAGATGAAACATTTAAGGGAGGACTTTTTCACTCTAAGAGTCGTATGAATGTGGAATGAGCTGCTAGTGGAAGTGGTAGATGTGGGTTTAATTACAGTATTTATTATCATATTATCATTATTATTTATTGTTATTTAGCGATACAGCATAGTAACTGGCCTTCCCAGCCCAACGAGCCCACACCCTCCAGTTCCACCCATGCGATCAATGAACTTACTAACCTGTATGTCTTTGGAATATGGAAGGGAAGTGCAGCACCCGGAAGAAATCTCCATGGTCATACTTAAGGGATGTTCAGATCAGAACATGGATAGGAAGGGTATAGAGTGTTTTGGCTTGGGTGTGGGTAGACGGGACTAGGCAGGAATCACGTTGGCTTGGACCAGATGGGCTGAAGTACCTGTTTCTGTCCTGTAGTGTTCTATGACTCTGTGGAGGCTGGGTTTCAAACAGGAGCTTCAAGACCCTGTCAGGGCTTTGCACTGTAGAGAACTAAGGCAGGTGAATTGAGCTGAAGAGCCGATCAACCGCAGTCTTAATGTGCAGCAGAGTGGGATGGAGAGGCTCAGAGATCTATGCATGTCCCTACCAGTGCAGGCACGGAGAGTCAGGAGGAAATAAGTAAAACACTGTTGTTATTTATTACAGGGTACGCTGGCCGCACAGAACTGCCAGATAACCTGAAGTCAATGTTCAGACCTATCTCCATGGTGGTCCCTGACTCAACATTGATTGCAGAGATCATCTTGTTTGCAGAGGGGTTCAACAACTGCAAGGTACATTTCCTTCATGCACATTTGGCTAGCTACCTCCTTCATGTGCATTCCTTCTCCCATACCTCTTGTACATGCATTCAGCTGGCGTCCCTTCACCGATAAAATACAGAATCTTATGAGTTCCTTTCTTTCCACTTCCCTCCTCAGGGTATGTAGAATGTGAGTTGTTTTTGCTTCTGGGAGCCAGCATATAGCTGAGGGATGTGGCCTTTCCTAGGGGTCAACATGATCCTGTTTAGCAAAATACTGCTGAGGATGGATACCCGTAATGGAACTGAAAATGCTGGAAACGTTGAGCAGGTCACTCAGCATCTGTGAAGCAAGAAACAGATGCTGACATTGTTCTTGCCCCACTGCAGAATGTCCTATGAGTGAAATGGCACCAGTACTGCAAGCTGCAAGGGGCATTGGTATTTTCCAATGGTCAGTGCTATGTATAGTGAAGCACCTGGGAGCTCCTGACCACCAATCATCAAAATGGAATTGAAATTGGCAGTGAGAAGTGTAGACAGAGCCCTTGGAGGGGTAGCTAGTTCCTGTGATGTGCAGAGCTGTGTCCACAGCTCTCTGCAAGTCTGTACCAGTGGTCAGATAATTTTAGTTAAATGATGTGAGTCCTGATGAGAAGATGGACTCTGTTCGGACTTCTTTGATTTGCAATTTACAGATGTCACCTGGCTGTCCGACCAAAGAAAGAAATTGATGAGAATTGCCCCCCTTGTAACTGGACATTACTGCCTTCTGTTTGGGTTTTATGAGAATGATTCCAGGAATGAAAGCAGTGTATATTGACTGGCTGTATCACAGCCTGGTATGGAAACACCAATGCCCTTGAATGGAAAATGTTTACGGCTCAGTCTGCCATGGGTAAAGCCATTGAGCACATCTACGTGGATCGTTGTCACAGGAAAGCAGCATCCATTGACAGGGATCCCCACCACCCACTACATCCTCTCTTCTCACTGCTCCAGGCATCAGGCTCTTCAGCCAAAGGGGATAACTTCACTCAACTTCTCTTCTCTCATCATTGAATTGTTTCCACAACCAATGCACTCACTTTCAAGGACTCTTCTTATGTTCTAGATATTTATTACTCATTTGTTATTATTATTTTCATATTTTCTCAGCTCAAGCTGGTAAAACCTGAGGTATGAGCATAGCCAAGCATACTCGTTTCTCAATGTCTAGGAACTTTCAGGATATTCTAATGGTGTTTAGTATTGTGGCTTTCTGAAGATTTACATAGATATTGCTGTGTAGCCCTAGTTGTTTAATGCTATTGTGTAGTGACTTTGGGATAGTACCTGTGATAGACATTACTAACCAAGACAATGCATATCTTGTTCCAAAGTCTCTCAATTTCCTCTTCTAATTCAGTATATTGCTGATGTTTTTCACTTCTTGATTTCTGTGAGTTATGTGTGTTTAGAACGGTTATATCTATTAAATAAGTTGTACTTGTTTGTTTATCCAATATTATTATATCTGGACAGTTTTTATGGATTGTCCTGTCTGTAACAACTGATCAGTCATAATATAATTTGTGGTATTCTGATTCTGAAACTGGATCATGCTTGTATTTATTGTAATGTATAACTTCTTTTATGAGTCTGTATTTTAAAACAAGATTTTGATGAATGATGCTTGCTACTTTATTATCATTATTATTTCTTTGCCTTTATAGTTTGTTGCCTTCTGCACTCTGGTTGAACACCCAAGTAGGGTGGTCTTCCGTTGATTTTATTATGGGTATTATGCTATAGATTTATTGAGTATGCTCACAAGGAAATGAATCTCAGGGTTGTATATGGTGACATATATGAGCTTTGATAATAAATTTACTTTTAACTTTGAGATCAGCGTTGTACCCTCTATACTAATCAACAAGCAACAAAACATGGGCCTCTGTACCTCCCTCTGCAACAAGGGAGATCCTTGACTTCCTCACTGGGAGACCACAGTCAGTGCATCTCCTTCTCACTGATAATCAACTCAAACACATGCTTTAAACATTTTACGGGCAAATTCTTGCCCCCTCCCCACCCCCCCCGCCATCAGATTTCTGAATGGTCTGTGAACGCAGCTTCACTATTTTGGCCTCTTTTTGCACTATTTATTTATTTATTTATTTATTTATATAATCCTTATTGTAACTTATATTATTTTTTTTAAAGTATTGCACTGTACTGTTGCCTGAAAACAACAAATTTCACAACATACAGTACTGTGCAAAAGTCTGAGGCGCATGTATAAAGACTTTTGCTCAGTACCGCATTTGTCAACGTGGAGCAGAAAGCGAGTTTGTAAATCTGACGGGAGCAAAGGATGTTGGGAACGGAGAAGGTGGAGTGTTATGGTAGGGGTGTGGATAGGTGGCAGGGAGGGACGGCCAGGGGCATGGGGTGGTGCGGGTGCAGACACACCCAGCCCTGAGACACCAGCCAAGGTCATTAGGTTCCAAACAATTGTTTTATTGATTGCTACAGAATGTCTCTCTGGTGCTTCCTGCTCTTGCCCCTCTCCCTTCCCCCTTTCCCAACCATGATTCCCCTCTCCTTGCCCCTTTCCCATTCAGTCCACAAAAGAGACCCATATCATTATCAAGTTTATCATCAATTACATAACTATGTCATGAAATTTGTTTTTTTTTTGCGGCGGTGTCGGCAGTACAGTGCAATACATAAAATAACTAGAGTACTGTGCAAAAGTTTGAGGCACCCTAGGTATAGGTACAGGCTGAATAATTGTGCACAGTTCTGTATGTCACCCTAGGTATAGATACAGGCTGAATAATTGTGCACAGTTCTGTATGTCACCCTAGGTATAGGTAATTGCTGAATAATTGTGCACAGTTCTGTATGTCACCCTAGGTATAGGTAATTGCTGAATAATTGTGCACAGTTCTGTATGTCACCCTAGGTATAGGTACAGGCTGAATAATTGTGCACAGTTCTGTATGTCACCCTAGGTATAGGTACAGGCTGAATAATTGTGCACAGTTCTGTGTGTCACTCTAGGTATAGGTACAGGCTGAATAATTGTGCACAGTTCTGTATGTCACCCTAGGTATAGGTAATTGCTGAATAATTGTGCACAGTTCTGTATGTCACCCTAGGTATAGGTAATTGCTGAATAATTGTGCACAGTTCTGTATGTCACCCTAGGTATAGGTACAGGCTGAATAATTGTGCACAGTTCTGTATGTCACCCTAGGTATAGGTACATGCTGAATAATTGTGCACCCTAGGTATAGGTACATGCTGAATAATTGTGCACAGTTCTGTATGTCACCCTAGGTATAGGTACAGGCTGAATAATTGTGCACAGTTCTGTATGTCACTCTAGGTATAGGTACATGCTGAATAATTGTGCACAGTTCTGTATGTCACCCTAGGTATAGGTACAGGCTGAATAATTGTGCACAGTTCTGTATGTCACCCTAGGTATAGGTACAGGCTGAATAATTGTGCGCAGTTCTGTATGTCACCCTAGGTATAGGTAATTGCTGAATAATTGTGCACAGTTCTGTATGTCACTCTAGGTATAGGTACATGCTGAATAATTGTGCACAGTTCTGTATGTCACCCTAGGTATAGGTACAGGCTGAATAATTGTGCACAGTTCTGTATGTCACCCTAGGTATAGGTACAGGCTGAATAATTGTGCGCAGTGCTGTATGTCACCCTAGGTATAGCTACATGCTGGATAATTGTGCGCAGTTCTGTATGTCACCCTAGGTAAGGTACATGCTGAATAATCGTGCACAGTTCTGTATGTCACCCTAGGTATAGATACAGGCTGAATAATTGTGCACAGTTCTGTATGTCACCCTAGGTATAGGTAATTGCTGAATAATTGTGCGCAGTTCTGTATGTCACCCTAGGTATAGCTACATGCTGGATAATCGTGCACAGTTCTGTATGTCAGTGAGAACAAACCGGATTCTGATTCCGAACCTCTTGTCCATCCAAAGTCACACACTCTCCAACGTGGTCTTTACATTTTCAGGAAGGAAATCAGGAGATTCTGCAGGTCACAAAATGCTGGAGGAACTCAGCAGGTCAGGCAGCATCGATGAAGAGGAATAATGAATTGACATTTTGGGCTGAGCCCTGATGAAGGGTCTTGGCCCAGAATGTCGACTATTTACTCCTCTCCATAGATGATGCCTGGCCTGCTGACTTCCCCCTGCATTTTGAGTGTGCTCAGGAAGGAAGCTTTGAGGCAGTAGTGTCCCCACACTTCCTTACTCACCAAGACCACCCCCTGAACATTTTGTAGCTGGCACAGATGGGGTATTGAATACTTATGGTATTTTGTGTGGCTCCAATCAATGGAGCTCCTTCACTGTTGTTGGAGCATGAGAGTGAGAGCATTCCATCTCCCCCCGAGTCTCACCTCGCAAATGTGACTAATTCCTGCTAAAGGCTGCTTTCTGCTTTCTGTGCACCATCAGGCCCTGGCCAAGAAAGTCTACACCCTCTACTCATTGGCTGTGCAGCAGCTCTCCAAGCAAGATCACTATGACTTCGGCCTCCGAGCCCTCACGTCCCTGCTTCGTTATGCTGGCAAGAAACGGCGCGACAAGCCCCAGCTCTCTGATGAGGAGGTGAGAACTGAGCCTTGGCTCCACTAGTTTGTCCTCCTTGTGGTCTGTAGAAGGAGCTGGTGTGTGTGCATTTGTGTGCGTCTGTCTCTGTGTGTGTGTGTGCGCGCGCAAATGCACGCTAAATAGAGTAGATGTGAAGAGTATGTTATCTATACAGGAGAAGTCTAGGATCAGAGGGCACAGCATCAGATTCAGTGGATATCTCTTTAGAACAGAGATTATGAGAAATTTCTTTAGCCGGAACACGATGAATGCTGTGGAGGCCAAGTCATTTGGTATGTTTAAAATAAAGTTTGATAGGTCCTTGATTAGTAAGAGTGTCAAGGATTATAGGGAGAAGGCAGGAGAATAGGATTAAGAGGGATAATAAATCATGATGGAATGGCAGAGTGACGTAATTCTGCTCCTATGTCTTACGGCCTTATGGTCTCTCTCTCTCCCTCTCCTCCTTTCCTCCCTCTCCTCCACTCTCCCCCACTCTCCTCCTCTCTCCCCCACTCTCCTCCTCTCTCCCCCGTCTCTCCCCTCTCTCCCCCTCTCTCTCCCCTCTCTCCCCCTCTCCCCCCCTCTCCCCCCCTCTCTCCCCCCTCTCTCCCCCTCTCTCCCCCCCTCTCTCCCCCCTCTCTCCCCCCTCTCTCCCCCCTCTCTCCCCCCTCTCTCCCCCCCTCTCTCCCCCCCTCTCTCCCCCCCTCTCCCCCCCTCTCTCTCCCCCCCTCTCTCCCCCCCTCTCCCCCCCTCTCTCTCCCCCTCTCTCTCCCCCTCCTCTCCCTCTCTCTCCCCCTCTCTCCCCCCCTCTCTCCCCCCTCTCTCCCTCTCCCCCTCTCCCTCCCCCTCTCTCCCCCTCTCTCCCCCTCTCTCCCCCTCTCTCCCCCTCTCTCCCCCTCTCTCCCCCTCTCTCCCCCTCTCTCCCTCTCTCTCCCCTCTCTCTCCCCTCTCTCCCCCTCTTTTACCCCTCTCTCTTCTCCCCCTCCCTCCCCCTCCCCCTCCCCTCTCCCCTCTCTCCCTCTCCCTCTCTCTCCCCCTCTCTCTCCCCCTCTCTCTCCCCCCTCTCTCTCCCCCTCTCTCTCCCCCTCTCTCTCCCCCCCTCATCCATCTCCCTCTCCCCCTCTACCTCTTCCCCCTCTCTCCCCCCTCTCCCCCCCTCTCCCCCCTCTCCCCCCCTCTCCCCCCCTCTCCCCCCCCTCTCCCCCCCTCTCCCCCCCTCTCCCCCCCCTCTCCCCCCCTCTCCCCCCCCCCTCCCCCCCTCTCCCCCCCTCTCCCCCCCTCTCCCCCCCTCCCCCCCTCTCCCCCCCTCTCCCCCCCTCCCCCCTCTCCCCCCTCTCCCCCTCTCTCCCCCTCCCCCCTCCTCCCTCCCCCTCTCCCCCCTCCCCCTCTCCCCCCCTCCCCCTCTCCCCCCTCCCCCTCTCCCCCCCTCCCCCTCTCCCCCTCCCCCTCTCCCCCCTCCCCCTCCCCCCCCTCCCCTCTCCCCCCTCTCTCCCCTCTCTCCCCTCTCTCTCCCTCTCTCTCCCCTCTCCTCCCCCCCTCCTCTCCCCCCTCTCTCCCCCCTCTCTCCCCCCTCTCTCCCCCCTCTCCCCCTCTCCCCCCCTCTCCCCCTCTCCCCCCCTCTCCCCCTCTCTCCCCCCTCTCTCCCCCTCTCTCCCCCCTCTCTCCCCCCTCTCTCCCCCCATCTCTCCCCCCTCTCTCCCCCCTCTCTCCTCCTTTCTCTCCCCCCTCTCTCCCCCCTCTCTCCCCCCCTCTCTCCCCCCCTCTCTCCCCCCCTCTCTCCCCCCCTCTCTCCCCCCCTCTCTCCCCCCCTCTCCCCCCTCTCTCTCCCCCCTCTCTCTCCCCCCTCTCTCCCCCCTCTCTCTCCCCCCTCTCTCCCCCCTCTCTCTCCCCCTCTCTCTCCTCTCTCCTCTCCCCCACTCTCTGTCTCTCCCCCACTCCACGTGTGTCTGCTCGTCTGTGCATGCGTGTGTATTTGAGTTTGTGTGTTCACTCGTGTGTTGAGGGTAGCGTGAGAGTTATGACAGTTTGAAGGGCTTGATACAGAGAAAGAGCTGTCACTAATGGGGACGAACTAAGGGACATCAATTCGAGATCAGTTTCAATAAATTCAGAAGAATCATCCTTTACCTAGCAGGGAGAATGTGGAGCGCCCTCGCTCAGGGAACGTAGAATTAGAACTGTACAGCACAGAAACAGGCCCTTCCGCCCATAACATTATGCCAAACTAACTACATTAGTAAATAAATGTTGAACCAATCTAATATTTTTTGCCTACACTATGTCTATATTGATTACTGTATTATGTTATCATAAACAAGGGAAAATCAGCAAATGATGGAAATTCAACAACACACAAATTGCTGGATGATCTTAGCAGGCCAGGCAGCATCTATGGAAAAGATTACAGTCGACGTTTTGTATTATAGTTGTCCCATGTACTGAGATACAGTGAAAAGCTAGTCTAAGTCAGATCATTACACAGTGCATTGAGGTAGTACAGGGTAAAAGAATAACTACATGCAGAATAAATAGTTACTGTTACAAAGAGAATGCAGTGCAGGCAGTTAATAAGGTGCAAGTTTATAATGAGGTGGATTGTGAAGTCAATAGCCCATTCTGTCAATTCTTTGCACATTCATGTTCCTATATAAGAGTCTCTTGAAAGTCACTATCATACCTGCTTCCACCAGCACCCCTAGTAGCTCATTCCAGCCACCCACTGCTCAGTTGTCCTGAACAACTTCTTTGAATTTACGTCCTCTCAGCTTAAATGAATGCTCTCTGATATCAGATATTTAAAAAGGATAAGCAAAGATTAGACCCAGAAAGGGGAGAAATAGATGTGAGCTAGGGGCTGTTGAAGACTGGTGTGGGGTAGAAGCACTGGCATAGGGCAAAGAGTCAGACTGTCGTATTCCAATCCTTTGGAATGATGTGTAGTTGGACACAATTCCAGGGTCCATGGCAGGGCTGATCTGGTTTATCTTGTGACTGAATGTTTTGTGTTTGGACAGATCCTCCTGATGTCCATGAAGGACATGAATATGGCCAAGCTCACCTCCGTCGACCTACCGCTGTTTTCTGGCGTTATCCATGACCTGTTCCCAGGGGTGGAAACTCCAGTCCTGGATTATGGAAAGGTAGGCCTATCAGACCCACGATTTGACAGGAGATTCTGCAGATGCTGAAAATCCAGAATAACACACACAAAATGCTGGAGGAGCTCAGCAAGTCAGGCAGCATCTGTGGAAGGGGAAATTAGCAGTCGACGTTTTCAGCCAAAGTCATTTGTAGAACATAAAACTCAGTGGCTCTCCAGGCCCCTAATATTGCAGACAGGAAGCATTTGCTTTTCCAAGGCCTGTCCCAGCACTTGTCTCAGTAGTAAAGATCTAAAACATGTTCCTGCCTTGCCCAAGCTGTTTCTCCCACTGCATGATGAAGAATGTGGGCCCTCACACCTGCCTGGGCAGCCCATTGCCAAGTTGGCTTGAAATAAGGGAATGTGTGCTGCTCATGTTTGAAGTGAACAGATACATATGTGATCACTTCAAGACAGATATGTCCTTGGGCAGCTGTAATTACTGGCGGCAGCAGGCCTATGATTAGGCTTAGTCTCATGATACCTCAGGATTCAGCGGTTGGCATTGTATAGCTAAATCCCTTTCTAAGCCCAAGGCAAGGAAAAATATTGTTGGCTACTCCCATCATCCCACCCTTTTCAATGAGTGAGGCGGGGTGGTGGGATTTCTAAGGAAACTGAGGCACGGACTGATTTCTCTCTGCTTTGTGTGTCAGCTGAAGGAAGCCATTGAGGTAGAGCTCGTGGAGTCAGGCTACAAGGTCACAGAGTTCTCCGTGTCAAAGGTGATCCAACTGCACGAGACTCAGAGCTCCCGGCACTCTGTCATGATTGTGGGCAAAACCGGCAGTGGCAAGACAGTGGTGTGGCGCACGCTGCAGGGGGCACTGTCAGCTCTCCATCGGAATGGAGAGCCTTACAATCTGGTCAAGGTGAGGATCTGGCTAAGGCACAAATAGAGCATAGTACAGGCCCTTCAGCCCACAATCTTGTGCTGACCTTTTAACCTGCTCCAAGATCAATCTACCCTCTCCCTCCTACATAGCCCCCCATTTTTCTTTTATCCATGTGCCAATCTAAGAATCTTGTAAATGTCCCTAATATATCTGCCTTTACCACTGCACCTCACAACGCATTCCATCACTTTGTGTTAAAAAACAGTCTACATTGGACAACCCCTCCCCCCATACTTTCCCCCAAATTACCTCAAAATTACCATGGACAGCATGGTAGTGTAGTGGTTAGTGCAGTGCTTACTGCACCAGTGATTGGAAGATTGCCTTTGATTCCTACTGCTGTCAGTAAGGAGTCTGTACATTCTCCAGGGCTGAACGAGTTTCCCCCAGGTGCTCCAATTTCCTCCCACATTCCAAAGGTGTACATGTTAAGGTTAGTAAGTTGTGGGCAGGCTATGTTGACGCTGGAAGCAGGCTGCCCCAGCACATCCTCAGACTGTGTTGGTCATTGATTGAAAACAATGCATTTCACTGTATGTTTCAATGTACATGGGATGGATTAGGCTAACCTTTAAGTCTTAATCCACAGTTGTTTCCACTGGGTTGGAGTGTAAAAAGAGGGAGAGGTGAAGGGGTGAATGAAAGAATGGGAAAATAGAGAAAGAGAAAGGGGAGGGATAGAGGAGGGTTATCAAGGTGGGAAGGAAGAGTCTGAAAGATTAGTGAACAAAGACTGACCTACTAACAATATGGGACTGGAACACATTCTCAAATGATTGTTGAGTACATGAGAGAGGTGATTTGGGAATCAGAATCAGCTTTATTATCACTGACATTTGTCATGAAATGTGCTGTTTTGCAGCAGCAGTACAGTGCAATACATAAAATATACAAGTTACAATAAAAATATACATAAGTAATTCAAAAAGAGAGAAAAAATAATGAGGTAGTTCATGGTCTGTTCAGAAATCTGATGGTAGAGGGAAGAAGCTGTTTGGAAAGGAGGAACAAGGGAAGGGAAGACGTGGCATGGTGCAGGAAACTCTGTGCCTTGTGTGGACAGAAATATTGCCATAGACCCAATGGACCAATTGACCAGTCAGGTAACATTACCTTAATATTTGTCCACTGCAGATACTAGCCCTCTCCAAGCTGTCTTCCTGTCTGTTTGATAGCTGCTCCTTTTTTGATTTGATCTCTGACCATGTGATTTGTGGGCAGGACTATCCCCTGAACCCAAAGGCAGTGTCACTGGGAGAGCTGTACGGCGAGTATGACCTGTCAACGAACGAGTGGACGGATGGAGTGCTCTCCAGCCTCATGAGGGTTGCCTGTGCAGGTGAGTCCACACAGTTACAAACGGCACCATCTCCAGCAGTTTTAAAAAACGAATGGGGCCTGTCAGGACTTGTCTGCAGAGCAGGACATAGTAGTGTGAGTTGGAGGCAGTTCCTTGTAGACTTTACATGCTAGTTTTTAAAAAATGACCAAGGCCTGTCGGGACTTGCCTGCAGACAGGAGATTGCTTTGTTTGTAACTTAGCAAGGGCCAATAAAAAGAAGTGAGGTTTAAGTGGAGAAGCATGTGTTGGACTGGCCAGGGTTAGAGTGGGAAGTTTTGGCTCAACAGGCTTTGATGAGAATAGGTGGAAGCTAAGGGTGCTGAGTCATTTGGTATCATTTATATAATTGAAGAACTTAAGTTTAAGAAGTTAGTTCCAAAGGTATAACAAATGTACGCAGGATGACTTTCAAATCTCTTACTAGCTCTTCCTT
Organism: Mobula birostris; assembly: GCF_030028105.1. Lineage (NCBI taxonomy): Eukaryota > Metazoa > Chordata > Chondrichthyes > Myliobatiformes > Myliobatidae > Mobula > Mobula birostris. The sequence goes on from NC_092374.1 coordinate 99,793,472, forward strand.
CAGTTAGTCCTGATGAAGGGTCTCGGCCTGAAACGTCGACTGTACCTCTTCCTAGAGATGCTGCCTGGCCTGCTGCGTTCACCAGCAACTTTGATGTGTGTTGCGAGGATCGTATTTAAAGCCATGCAATACTCCTCCTGTAACATGTGTGATTGCAGGGTACCTAATGGTCTCCCTGATGACTATGTTTGTCGAAATACATCCAACTTTACCTCTCGACTGACTAGGTGAAGGATCTGGAGCTGGAGCTGGGTGTACTCAGGACCATCCTGCAGGCTGAAAACCTCACAGATGAAACTTCTATTGAGGTGGTCACACTCAGAATCCAAGCTTCTGATAATGCACCATCAGGAGAAGTGAGGGGAGTAAGCAGTCAGTGCAGGATTCCCTTGTGGCCATTCCCCTCAGCAACAAGTATACCCCTGTGGATAATACTGGCAGGTGATAACCTATCAGGCCATAGCAGCCACAGTCAAACTTGTGGTACTGAGGTCAGCAGGGAATGGTAAAGTCAAGCAGAGCAATAGTGATACGAGACTCGTCCATTAGGGGGATGGACGGGAGATCCTGTGGCTGTGAAAGAGAAGCCAGGATGGTGTGTTGCTTTCCACATTCTAGGGTCCAGGATGTCTCAGAGTGGTTGTAGAATATTCTCAAGAGGAAGAGTGGGCACCAACATCAAAAGTAGAAAAAGGGAAGAGGTCCTGTGCAGTGCATATAGAGAGTTAGAAAAGAGGCTGAAGAGCAGGACCTCCAAGGAAATAATCTCCAGATTACTTCCAGTACCACATGCCAATCAGGGCAGGAATAAGATGATTATACAGATGAATGAGCAGCTGAGGAATTGGTGTGGAGGGCATGATTCTTGGATCATTGGAACCTCTTCTAGGGCAGAAGTGACCTGTACAGGAGGGATGTGTTGCACAGGAGGGGAGCCAATATCCTGGCCAGGTGTTTCACTAGTGTTTCTCAGGAGGATTTAAACTGGTTTGACGGGGGATGGGAACCAGAGCACCAGCTCAGGAAGTGGAGGGATGGAGAGGAAGATAGATGTCAGGGCCAGTAAAAGCAGGCAGGAGCAAAGTAATAGATACAATGGGACGGATAGTTTGTAGTGTGTGCATTTTAATGTTAGGAGTATTATGGGTAAAGGTGATGAACTTCGAACATGGATCAGTGCACGGACTGTGATGTTGTGGACTTGGGTGAGAGAAGAACAGGAATGGGTGCTTATTGTCCCAGGGTTTTGATGTTTTAGAAAAGGTAGCGAGTTGCAGTGCTGATCAGGGACAATATCACAGCTGCACTCAGAGGGGACATAACAGAGATCATCAACTGAGTCTATATGGGTAGAACTCAAAAATGAGAAGAGTGCAATCACTCTGATGGGATGTACTACAGAACCCCAATAGCAATTGGGACATTGAGGAACTGATTAAGGAAAGATGTAAAAACAATAGGGTTGTTGTCATGGGGGACTTGAACTTCTCTAATATAAATTGGGACTTTCTGAGTGCAAAAGGTTTAGATGGGGCAGAATTTTAGGTGCATCCAGGAGGGTTTCTTAAGTCAATATGTAGGTCGTAGTCCAATAACAGGGGTCTGTACTGGACCTAGTGCTGGGTAATGAGCCTGGCCAGGTGACTAACCAGTTGGTAAACAGTTAGGCAACAGTAACTACAACTCCTTAAGTTTTATGATGCCTAGAGATAAGGGTAAGTATAGACCTCGTGGGAGAATATTGAACTGGAGCAGGGCAAATTACGAGAGCATTAGGCTGGAACTAGGGAAAGTTAATTGGGAACGGCTATTTTTGGGCAGGTCCACATCCGACATGTGGAGGGTATTTAAAGACCAACTGTACAGAGTACAAGGCGGGTACAGGTATGTTCCAGTCAGAAGGAAGGACAATGATAGCAAGGTAATAGATCCTTCGATGTTTAGAAAGGTGACGAATTTAGTCCAAATTAAAAAGAAAAGTATGTAAAGTTTAAGAAACTAGAATCAAACAGAGCCTTTGGGGATTATAAAGAAGCCAGAAAAGTACTGAAGAAGAGAATTAGGAAAGCTAGGAGCTCCATGTAAAGTCCTTGGCAAGTAAGATTAAAGAGAATCCCAAGGCATTCTATATATACATCAAGAGCAAAGGATAACCAGAGAAAGGTTAGGACCACTTAAAGCTAATTGAGTGGGGAACATGATTGGATGAGGAGGATGTGAGTGAGGTCCTTAATGAGTACTTTACATCAGTATTTACCAAGGAGAAGAATGTGGAAGATAGAGAGATCACTGCTGAGTGTATTGATATCCTAGGGCATTTTGAGGTAAGGGAGGAGGTAGTGTTGGTTCTCTTAAAGAGCATTAAGGTGGGTACATCCCCAGCACCTAATGGAATACACCCCAGATTATATGGACCCTGAGAGAGGCAAGAGCAGAAACTACTGGGGCCTTGACCAATATCTTCATGTCCTCTCTACCCGAAACACCCGATGATTCCAGGAACATCACTGAAGATGTGTCCAGAAGCATCAATAGATGTATGTACACAGCTTACACCCTGAGTTAATCAGTGACAACCGGGAAAGACTGGGTGACAACCACGAAAAGAGTGGTGACGACTGGAGAGTCAGTGACAGCCCGGAGAGACGGCAACCAGGGCAGAACGGGCTGGCAACCCAATCTGCATCCTCTGAGAGGAGGACCCCCACAAAAGCCACAAAGAATCTAAGGAAAAGATACCCCCAGGGGTGCCCGAGAGGGGGGGAGGATGAGCACCCCAGTCAGATGGACACAACGACATCAGACCCAGGCAATGAACAAACGACGATGAGGAAGCAGTGTGCATGTGGCAAAATCTGCAAGAACGATCGCGGCTTGAAGATCCACCAAGCGAGGATGAAGTGTTTGACGGGAGCAGGAGCAGCACAACGCGCAGGTGTCCAACCTGGCGAGACGAAGGAGGGGCCAGGCCCGGAGTCACCCCATAGTGCCCGGAACCTCCAAGTGTTGCAAACTAATCCCTCGAGCATGAAGTCTAACAGGAGGCGGATCAAGTGGCCTGCAGCTAACATGACTTCACTATGGAAGCAGTTTGATGAAGATGTTAACCAAATTCTGGAGGCAACGGCGAAGGGAGGGGTTGATAGGAAGCCGCAAGCCATGACAACAATTATTGTCAGTATCGCAGCTGAATGGTTCGGAGAAGAGGAGAAGGAAGGCTCCAAAACATCTTACTCGAAGAACCAAAGAGCATTGAGGATCCACAACATCAGGCAGGAGATAAAAGCGCTGAAGTCCCAATACAAGGAGGCAGGAGAAGAGGAGCGCATTGGCTTGGCCCAGCTGATGTGCATACTACGAAAGAAGATCAGGGTCCTCCGCCGGGCAGAGTGGCATCGGAGGTGGCGGCGTGAAAGGGCTCGAAAACGTGCTGCCTTTATCGCCATCCTCTTCAAGTTCACCAAGGAGTTGCTGGGGGAGAAACGCAGTGGGAAACTGGCCTGTTTGCAGGAAGACATAGACCAACATCTGAAGAAGATATATAATGATCCTGAAAGAGAGCAGGAGTTGGGAGAGTGCAACATCCTAATAGACCCACCTGAACCGGATGTGCAGTTCGACATGTCAGAGCTGCAGCTAAAAGAAGTCAGATAGGTTGTCCGCAAAGCAAGGGCAAGCTCGGCTCCAGGACCAAGCAACACCTCGTACAAAGTGTACAAGAACTGCCCCAAACCCCTGCTATGTCTGTGGAAGATCCTGAGAATCTTCTGGAGAAGGGGGAAGATCCCAGAACAGTGGAGAGTGGCTGAGGGGGTGTGGATTCTGAAGGAGGAAAATGCCACCCAGATAGATCAGTTTTGCATCATCTCCCTGCTGTGTGTCGAGGCGAAGATCTTCTTCAGTGCCGTTTCTAACCGGTTGTGCACCTACCTACCAAAGAACACCTATATTGATACATCAGTCCAGAAGGGTGGCATTTCAGGGATGCCGGGCTGTCTGGAGCACATCGGTGTGGTGACACAGCTCATCAGGGAGGCCCGAGAGAACAAGGGCAACCTGTCAGTGTTGTCGCTCGACCTGGCAAATGCATATGGCTCCATTCCACACAAGCTGGTGCAGCTCACACTGACCAAATATCACATCCCCAATAGAATCAGAGACCTTATTGCTGATTATTACAGCAACTTCAGGATGAGGGTCTCTTCAGGAGCAATTACATCAACCTGGCACAAGGTGGAGATCGGCATCATCACAGGGTGCACTATTCAGTGACACTGTTCTCCCTAGCCATGAACATGCTCACTAAGTCTGCTGAACCAGAGTGCAGAGGACCCAGAATGAATTCCGCTCAACGGCAACCACCTATCAGGGCATTCATGGATGACCTCACAGTAACCACAGAATCAGTCCCAGGCTGCCGGGGGATTCTGCAAGGGCTCGAAAAGCTGGTGGAGTGGGCCCGGATGCGTTTCAAACCCGCCAAATCAAGATCGATGGTGCTGAGGAAAGGGAAGGTGGAGAACAAGTTCCGGTTCAGCACCGCAGGCACAGCCATCCCAACCATCACAGAAAAGCCAGTCAAGAGCTTAGGCAAAGTTTTTGACAGCCCTTTAAGGGACACAACATCCATTCAGGCAACCTGCACCGAGTTGGATGGCTGGCTGAAATCTGTGGCCAAGTCAGGCCTGCCTGGGAAGTTTAAAGCCTGGGTGTATCAGCATGGCATTCTTCCCAGAATCCTGTGGACCCTCCTCGTCTATGCAGTTTCGAACTCGACAGTTGAAACCTTAGACAGGAGGGTTAGCAACCACCTCAGGAGATGGCTGGGGCTGCCAAAGAGCCTGAGCAGCATCGCACTCTATGGACACCACAACAAACTGCAACTGCCGTTCAAATCCTTGGAGGAGGAATTCAAGGTAACAAGAGCCAGAGAAGTGCTACAGTATAGGGACTCAAGTGACCTGAAAGTGGCTAGAGCAGGGATCCAAGTAAGTACTGGCAGGAAGTGGAGGGCAGAGGAAGCTGTTCAGGAGGCAGAGGCGAGGCTGCGTCGCAGAGGCGAGGCTGCGTCACAGGAGGCTGGTGGGAGTGGTCACACGAGGCCAAGCTGGGCTAGGATCCTTTCCAACTCCCCAAATGGACACCAGAGGGAAGGAAAGGCGTCGTCTAGTTCAGGAGGAGGTGAGAGCAGTAGTGAGGGAGATAAGAGCCTGCAAGGTGGTGGGAATGAAGCAGCAGGGAGCTTGGACAAGATGGGAGAATGCGGTTGAGAGGAAAGTGACCTGGGCTGATCTTTGGAAAGCCGAACCACACTGCATCCAATTTCTCATCCAGGCAGTGTACGATGTGCTTCCAAGCCCATCAAACCTGCACACGTGGGGCAAGGCAGAGTCATCTGCGTGCCCACTGTGCTCCAAGTGAGGAACCCTGGAGCACATCCTCAGCGGCTGTGCAAGGGCACTTGGTGAAGGACGGTACAGGTGGAGGCATGATCAGGTCCTGGAGGCCATCGCTGAAGCCGTCAGTGCAGGAGTTGAGTGGGCGAAGCGGTCCCGACCCTCCAAGCAGACCATTGCCTTTGTCAGAGCTGGGGAGCAGCCAATACCTGCCAAAAGAACATCTGCAGGCATTCTGAACTCTGCAAGGGACTGGCAGCTGTTAGTGGACCTCGAAGGGCAGCTGAAGTTCCCCAACCATATGGCAGCCACCACCCTGCGACCAGACATTGTCCTAGTGTCTGAGTCTACTAAGCAAGTGGTGCTGCTGGAGCTGACAGTCCCATGGGAAGATGGCTTGGAGGAGGCCTTTGAAAGGAAACTCTCCAAGTACACAGGACTGGTCAGCAACTGTCAGCAGGCTGGATGGAGAGCGAGGTGTCTCCCAGTGGAGGTTGGTTGTAGGGGATTCGTAGCCCATTCTTTAGTTAGAGCCTTCAGCATTTTGGGCATCGAGGGAGGGAGGAAGAGGAGAGCCATCCGCGGTACCACCGATGCGGCAGGGAGGGCCTCAAGATGGCTGTGGCTCAAAAGAGGGGAGCCATGGAGTCATAAGTAGCTGGCCATCTGGACACAAGCTGGGGTCTGATCAGCCCCGGATGGGTCACCTGGAGGAGGTTGTATGATGTTGAAAAACCCGAAACACCGGATGATTCCAGGAACATCACTGAAGATGTGTCCAGAAGCATCAATAGATATATGTACGTAGCCACAGGTGTGAGGTTCCGGAGGACTAGCAAGTAGTTAATCTTGTTCCATTATTCAAGGGAACCAGGGATAATCATGGAAACTATAGACTGGAGAGTCTTGCATCAGTGGTAGGGAAGTTACTGGAGAGAATTCTTAGGATAAGGTTTATGAGTATTTGGAAAAGCATGGCCTAATTAGGGAGAGTCAGCATGGCTTTGTGTGGGGAAATTCGTGTTGAGATGACAAAGGTGATTGATGAAAGAAGGGCTGTGGATGTGGTCTACGTGGATTTTAGTAAGGCGTCTGGCAAGGTCCCTCATGGGAGACTCATCCAGAAGATTAAGATGTATGGGATCCATGGTGAATTGGCCGTTTTTGGATTCAGAACTGGCTTGCCCATAGAAGATAAAGGTAGTGGTTGAAGGGACTTATTCTAGCTGGAGGTTTGTGTTTAATTGTATTCTGCAGAGACATGTACTAGGACTTCCCTTTGTGATAAATATATATATAAAACTTGGATGAAAATGTAGATGGGTGGCTTAGTAAGTTTGTAGATGATAGGAAAATTGGTGGTATTGTGGATAGTGTAGAAGAATAGCAAAAAATACAATGGGATATAGATCATACACCTGTAGATCAGCTGCAGATATGGACACAGAAATGGCAGGTGGAGTTTAACCCAGCCAAGTGTGAAGTGTTGCACCTTGGTATGTAAAATGTAAAGAGCGAGTACACAGTTAAGGACAAGATCCTTAACAGTGTTGATGAGCAGAGGGATCTTGGGGTCCATGAATGTTGATAGGGTGGTTAAGAAGGCATATGGCATGCTGGCCTTTATTAGTCCAGTCATTGAGATCACAAGGCAGGAAGTTATGTTGTATGCAATACTCCAGATGACATAACAACATAACTACTTGAACATCCCCCCGATCGGCCGGTCCGTAAGAATATTGTCAATATTAAACCGGTCCGCGGTGCAAAAAAGGTTGGGGACCGCTGCTGTATCGCATCTCCCTCACCACACCACACCACAAAGGAGCAGAGGACCCTGGGGTCCACATCCACACATCCCTCAAAGATGTCGTGCAAGTTGATAGGGTGGTGAAGAAGATACACGTATTGTGTGTTGGCCTTCATTAGTCTGGAGTGGGGGTTGTTGAGTTCAATCTCTGTGAGGTAACGTTACAGCTCTATAAAACCATGGTTAGACGACACTTGGAATATTATGTTTAGTTCTGGTTGCCTCATTGTAGGAAGGATGTGGAGGCTTTAGGGAGGGTTCAGAGGGAGATTTGTAGACTGGGGGGGATGTTCAAGTAGTTATGTTGTTATGTCATCTGGAGTATAGCATACAGTTCTGGTTGCCCCATTATAGGAAGGATATTGAGGCTTTGGAGAGGGTGCAGAAGAGGTTTATCAGGATATTGATTTGATTAGAGTGCATATATTATAATAAAAGGTTGGACAAACTTAGGTTGTTTTCTACAGAGCATCAAAGGCTGACGGGAGACCTGATAGAGGTTTATAATATTATGAGAGGTATCGAGTAGACAGTATCCTTTTCCCCCAGAGCTGAAATGCTAATACTAGAGGCCATGTATTTAAGGTAAGTATTTAAGGGGGTAATTTCAAAGGAGATGTGAGGGGCAAGTTTTTCACACAGAGAATGGTGGGAGCCGGGAATGCATTGCCCGGGGTGGCGGTAAAGGGGAAAACATTTGAGACTATTAAGAGACATTTAGAGAATGTGAAGAAAATAGAAAAATATGGACATTTAAGGGGATTAATTTGTTTAGCTGTTTGATTACTAATTTAATTGGTTCAGCATAACATTGTAGGCTGAAGGGCCTTTTCCTGTGCTGTACTGTTCTATGCTCTATGTACCATAGAGGTGACTGACTCTCCCAATGTGTCCACACTGGCATTGACAGGCCTTACCTTAATCCCACCAACCCTGTCCTTTTCCCAATGATGGAGAACCTACCTCCCACAGCTGACATTAGATGGTGTTCCTGTCAACATCCCAGAGTCACCTCTGACCAGAAAACTAATGGAGTGTGAAAGAAAGGAGGGGTGAAGCAGTGGTGCCTCACAGGATTGGTGATCTAGCTTAAGTCCTGAGCTGATGTGAGTCTGTGTGGAGTTTCCCCCTGGAACTTGGCTTTCCTCCCACATGCGAACACGTGGTTGGGTAGTTGGATGCTGCTATACATTGTCCCTAGTGTAAGTGAGGGGTAGAACTGCAGAGAAAGGACTTATGGGGACCAGGAGGAAACACTGGGATGAGTGCAGAAGTGTGCCTACATGAAACATAGAACACTGAACATTGCAGCAACAGCACAGGCCCATCCACTCACAATGCTGTGCCAACCTATTCCAGGATCAATCTAGGCCTTTCCTCCCACATTGCCTTCCATTTCTCTATCTACATCAAATATCTCTTAAATGTCTCTAATATATCTGCCTCCACCACCACCCCTGGCATCAACACATCCACTACTCTGTGTAAAAAAAACTTACCTCTGACATCCACCCCTATAATTCCTCCAATCACCTTCAACATATGCCCTCACATATTAGCCATTTCTGCCCTGGGGAAAAGGGATGTCCACTTGACCTCTGCCTCTTATTATCTTGTATGCCTCTGTCAAGTCACCTCCCAGCATCCTTCACTCCAAAGAGAAAAGACCTGGTTTCGTCAAACAATCTTCATAAGACAAGCTCTCCAATCCAGGCAGCATCCTGTCAAATCTCCTCTGAGCCCTCTCTAAAGCTTCCACCTTGTTCTTATAATGAGGCAGCTAAGAGTGAACTCACTGCTCAGGATGCATTATGTGTACCACCCACCCACCACGCACCTACAGAGCCATTTAACTCCAGGACAAGCTGTCTCCTTCGGCCTCCAGCCTTCAGCGGACTTGTGGATTTGCAGACATTGAGCCTCCGATTTTCCCTCTGGACTCGCTGAAATTCACAGACTCGGGGCTCAGGACTTGACATGGTGGGAATTGAACCCCGATTTCTGATTGCTAGTGCTGTAGTGTGATTGCACTAACCGCTACACTACTGTGCCTCCCTACACCAACTTGCTGTGAAGGTACCTTCCCTTAAGGCTCTGCCTGTCACTTTATTGAGTCCTCAGTTTCTGGCTTCCTGCCCTGTGGAGGTTGTAAAAGGTGCTAAATAACTGCAGTCCTTTCCGTTCAGAAGGTATCTGTATGTTTTGTTTTCTCCCCACACTAATAAGTTAACTCCAGCCGTTCTCCCCCCTCCATTTAAAAACAGTACTGTGTATAAAACGTTTACTAGCTACTGAATCAAAGTGGCTCTGGAGAGAGAAGGTGAACGATGATGTGAGTGAGGACATGAACATGCAGCGTAGGTGCCCAGAAGGAGAATGTCGTCTAATTTATTGTGCATATCGATCACAGAGTCCGTCCTCCTTGAGCCTGTTGGTTCCCATGTGTAACATCACTGCAACTTGACAAATTTCCACCCCTCCCACCACCACTTCTGTGTCATTGACAATGAACTGTTGAGCATTCCTCACCCCACGAATCTCTCACCTTGCACTGGAGAGTAAAGATACTTAAGGTTTGAATGGAAATAGGAGATGTTAACACCAGTGCAATTAAAGGCTCGATTTAAAGGCATGGGCTGTGTTTGCCTACAGTGTTAGGGGGAACGACTTGCACAGCGCAGACTTCATTTCACATCTCTTTGATAATGCCATAAAGCCTTCTCTAGCCACTGGAGAGCAGTTTGCTGTGTGGCATTCAGGTTTGTACACAGCAACAGCAGCATCAACAGAAACACAACACTGAACAGCACAGCATGGGCCACCACGTCTGTGCCAAACACAATGCCAAATTAAACTAACTCCTTTCTGCCTGCACACAATCCATATCTTTCTATTTCCTTCACATTCATGGGTAGATTCAGATTTATTTGTCACATGTTCATCAAACATACAGTGAAATATGTTGTTTATGTTAATAACCAACACAACCTTGGGATGTGCTGGAGACAGCCAACTATTTAGGCAGCCAGTCTGTCTAAAAGCATCTTAAACACCTCTATTGGACTGTAAGACCATATGAGATAGAAGTAGAATTAGGCCATTCAGCCTATCGAGCCTGTTCTGCCATTTCATCATGGCGGATCCATTTCCCTCTCAACCATATTCTTCTGCCTTCTCCCAATAACCTTTCACACCCTGACTAATCAAGAACCTATCAATCTCTGCCTTAAATACACACAGCCAGAATTTCACATATTCATCATCATCTGGCAAAAGAAATTTCTCCTCAACTTCATTCTAAAGAGACGACCATGGATTTTGAGGCTGTGCCTTCTGGTTCTAGTCTCACCCATTCTAGGAATCATCATCTCCACATACACTCTGTCTAGGCTTTTCAATATTCGATTGATTTCAATGAGAACCCTCCTCATTCTTCTAAATTACAGCTAGTACAGGCACAGAGCCACCAAATGCTGCTCAAGTGATTACTCTTTCTCTCCTGGAATCATTCTCCTGAACATCCTCAGAACCCTTTCCAACATCAGTACATCGTTTCTTGGATAAGGGGCTCTAAGCTGCTCATTTATTTAATATTCTAGTCCTCTTGAAATAAATGTTAACATTGCATTTGCCTTCCTCATCACAGACTCAACCTGCAAGCTAACCTTCAGGGAACCCTACATGAGGACTCCCTTGACCCTTTGCACCTCAGATCTTTGAATTTTCTGCCTGCTTCAAAAATAATCTACGTTTTTGTTCCGTCTGCCAAAGTCCATGATCATACACTTTCTGACGCTATTTTACTTCTGCCACTTCTTTGCCCATTCTTCCAATCTGTCCAAGTCCTTCTGCCGCCTCTTTACTTCCTCAAGATGATCTGCCCCTCCACATATTTTCGTATCATCCGCATACTTGGCCACAAAGCCATTAATTCCGTTGTCCAAATCGTTGACATACAATGTTTAAAGAAGTGGTCCCAACACAGACCATGTGCATTTTATCATCTGTATCCAAGTAACTTGTGATTTCATCCTGAATAATTGACTCCAGTATCTTCCCAACTAGTGAAAAACGAACTGGCCTATAAGTTCCTTCCTTCTGCCACTTTCCCTTCTTGAAGAGTGGAGAGACATTTGCAATTTTCCAGTCCTCAGAACCATGCCAGAATCTAATGATTCTTGGAAGATCATTACAAATGCTTCTTCAGTCTCTTCAGCTGCCTCTTTCAGAATCCCTAGGATGTAGTCCATCTGATCCAGGTGACTTTTCTACCTTCAGACTTTTCAGCTTCCAAAGCACCTTCTCCCTAGTAATAGCAATCACACTCGCTTCTGCCCCCTGACACACTTAAACTTATGGCATATGGCTAGTGCCTTCTACAGTGAAGATGGATGCAAAATAATTATTTAGTTCATCTGCCAATTCCTTGACCACCATTACTACCTCTCCAGCGTCATTTTCCAGCAGTCTGATATGGGACTCTCATCTCTCTTTTACTCTTTATATATCTGCAAAAAAACTTTTGGTATCTTCTTTTTTATTATGGGCTAGCTTACTTTTGTATTCCATCATTTCCATCCTTATGGTTTTTTTTAGTTGCCTTCTGTTGGTTCTTAAATGCTTTTCAATCTTCTACCTTCCCAGCAATTTTTGCTATATCATATGCCCACACTTCTATGTTGTCTTTGACTTCCCTTGTCAATCACAGTTATGTCATCCTGCCTTTAGAATAGTTCTTCTTCTTTGGGATGTATCTATCCTGTGCCTCCAAACTTCTTGCTGTAACTCCAGCCATTGCTGTTCTGCCATCATTCCTGCTAGTGTCCCCCTCCTGTCAACTTTGGCCAGCTCCCCTCTCATGCATTTATAATTCCCTTTAATCCACTGTACTTTCCTTCCCTCGACTTACATCTGACTTTAGCTTCTCCCACTCAAATTGCAGGATGAAATCTAATGATCATTGCTTCTAATGGGATTCTTTACCATAAGCTCCCTAATCAAATCCGGTTCATTACACAACACCCAATCCAAAATGGCCTTTTCCCTAGTGGGCTCAACCAAAAACTGCTCTAAAAGCCAACTTGTAGGAATTCTACAAATTTCCTCTCTTGGGATCCAGCACCAATCTGATTTTCCTAATATACCTGAATATTGAAATTCCCCATGATTATCGTAATATTGCCCTTTTGACATGTATTTTTTATCTCCTGCTGTAATTTGTAGCCCACATCCTGGCCACTGTTCAGAGGCCTGTATATAACTCTCATAGATCTTTATACCCTTGCAGTTTCTTAACACCCCCACAAAGATTCTGCATCTTCTTGATCCTATGTCACCTCTTCCTAAGGATTTGATTTAATTTTTTACCAACAGAGCCACCCCCCGCCCTCTGCTGATCTGGCTGCCCTTTCGATATAATGTGCATCCTTGGATGGTAAGCTCCCAACTATGATCTTCTTTCAGTGATGCCCACACTGTGATACCTGCCAATCTCTAACTGTGCTACAAGATCCTGGTACCTGGAAGGCAACATACCATCTGGGTATCCTTTTCATGTCCACAGAATCTCATCCTTACTCCTCTAACTATGGAATTCCCTGTTAATATTGTGGTCCTCTTCTCCCACATTCCCTTCAGAGCCACAGAACTAGATTCACTGTCAGAGGCGCAGTCGCTTCGGCTCCCTCCTAGTTGGTTGCTTCCTAGCCTCAACAGTATCCAAAGTGCTATACCTATTATTGATAGGAATGGCCACAGGGGTACTCTGTATTAGCTGTCTATTCCCTTTCCCTCTTCTAACCATCACCCAGATACCTGCTTTTTGCTATCTCCCAGTAGCTCCTATCTATCACTTCTTCAGTTTCCCCTATGAGCCAAAGGTCATCGAGCTTCAGCTCTGTTTCCTTAATGCATTTCTTGAGGAGTTGCAGCTTAGTGCACCTGTATATCTGAGAGGCTGGAGGTCACCCAGAATTCCCACATCTCACTTAAAGAACACAACACAGCCCTGGAGCCATCCTCACTCACTAACTGTGAGGAAGAATGAAGAAGACTAAAATTACCAGGAACTTGCCTCACCCAAGCCTGTTGATTCAAAACCTTCCCACTTTAGCACTGATCCATTCACACAATGGCCGCTCTGCTTGCCCACCATTCCTAATAGTGTGTTCCAGGCACCTACCACGCTGCATAAAAACGATTTTTTTGCCTTTAATTAAACTTTCCACCTCTCAGCATAAATGCACGTCCTCTCGTATTGGACATTTTTACCCTGGAAAAATAGTTACTGGAAAATTCACTGAATAATTACATGTATATGGATGATCATATAAAAAAACAAGGAAGCATAGGAAAATTAATTTGCAAGAAAAAATGGCAATTCTGTACTCTAATACAATACTATCTAACACCCAAGTTGTCTTTGTTGTAGTGCTTCTTGTGCACTAGAGAGCAGACAGGGGTCCAAGGGATGACAGGATGATAGTATCGCACTGAGGGGTGATTGTGGGAGGGGCTGTACTGAGGGAGTGATGCCACGTTGGGGAAGTGTGCTGAGGGAGAACTGGGTCAGAAAGTGAGCTGCACTCTGATGTGGTACCAGAGCATCTGGCTGGAGTGTTGTTCTGAGAACTAGAATCAAGTTTATTAGCACTAACATACGAGGGGTGATTGATACGTTCATGGCCTAAGGTAGAAGGAGTCAATTTTAGAAAACCTAGCGCATTTATTTTCAACATAGTCCCCTCCTACATGTACACACTTAGTCCAGCGGTCGTGGATCCCTTCTTTGTAGAAGTGGAGCACAACAGGGGTGATTGATAAGTTCATGGCCTAAGGTAGAAGGAGATGAGTTATTAACTTCAAACTTTCTGCATTATCACTCAGAGTTGAACTGCACGTGCATGTAACGAGAGTGTCCTGGACCTCCAGGTGGTCCATAGCAGGGGAGATTGATAAGTTCGTGCCCAAGGTAGAAGGAGATGAGTTATACAGCTCTCATTAGATGCACGTGCAGTTCAACTCTTTGAGTGATAATGCAGAAAGTTTGAAGTTAATAACTCATCTCCTTCTACCTCAGGCCACGAACCTATCAATCACCCTTGCTGTGGACCACTTCTGGAGGTCCAAGACGCCGACTTCTACAAAGGAGGGATCCGTATGCTCCATGACCGCTGGACTAAGTGTGTACATGTAGGAAAAATGAATGTGCTAGGTTTTCTAAAATTGACTCCTTCTACCTTAGGCCACGAACTTATCAATCACCCCTCATATATCGTGAATTTGCTGTTTTGTGGCAGCATACAGTGTAATACATAAAAATTGACTTTGTTACAATAAATAAATACTGCAGAAAGGGACAGTGAGGTGGTGCTGATGGATTGTTCAGATTTCTGATGGCGGAGGGAAGAAGCGTTGAGTGTGGGTCGTCAGGCTCCTGTACAGTATCTTCTCCAAGATGCTGAAGGTCCTTAATGCCCCTTAGAAACATCCTCTGTGTCACTGTGTACATCACCTTGGGCTTCCATAAGACATAGCAGAATTAGGCCATTCAGCCCATCGAGTCTGCTCCACCATTCCTTCAAGGCTGATTTATTATCCCTCTCAATCCCATTCTCCTGCCTTCTCCCCGTAACCTTTGACACCCTCACTAATCAATAACCTATCAATCTGCAAGCCTGTAGAATCAGAATCCGGTTTATTATCACAGACATGTCATGAAATTTGTTGATTTGTGGCAGCAGTGCAATGTATTACAAACTGTATATATATTATTGTAACATCGTGTATTTCTAAAAAATTTAAATTAAGTAAGTAGTGCAAAAAGATAACAAATAAGCGAGGAAGTGTCTGATGTGGAAGGTACACCTGGAGACTGATTTTGAGAGAAGGCTACAAGGGGAAAGCATTTAGAAGGATCAGGCAAGCATGATACTCATTTTAAAATTCTGTGGATGAATGCACAGTCTTTTTAATTTGATTGTTAGACTAGGGGGATCACTCACACCTCCTATCCTTATATCACCCTAGCCTGATGGAGGTGGGCCTCAGAAATCACCTTCTCTGATCCATGGTAGACGACCACTTGTCCAGTGCACAGACTCTGCTGAGATCAGCACAAGAAAGTTCACAGCGGCTTGACACATGGATCTGGTAGCTGTTGGCTTTGTCCATTGGTTTGTTGGATAGTGGAAGTGGAAGGACAGGAGTAATATGTAAGACTTAACGCCCGGTCCACTGGCTCGGAGCATACAAAGTGAGGAGAAAGGGAGACAAGACCAAATATGAGGATGTCAAAGGCAAGTTTTTAAGTTTGTAAAAATATTTTGCTTAGGGAAAGTGGGTGTGTGGAACATGGTGGTTAATGTCAGGGTTCTTTGCAGTGCGGAGTAACAGACGGAGCCTGGAGTCCATGTCCATAGATCCCTCAAAGTTGTTGCGTGTCGATAGTGTTGTTAAGAAGGGGTATGGTATGTTGGGGAACTGAGTTCAAGAGCTGCAATATAATGTTGCAACTCTACAAAACCCTGGTTAGACCATGCTTGGAGTATTCTGTTCAGTTCTGGTCGCCTCATTATGGGAAGGATGTAGGAGATTTAGAGAGGGTGCAGAGGAGATTTACCAGGATGCTGTCTGGATTAGAGAGCATGTCTTATGAAGATATGTTGAGTGAGCTAAGGCTTTTCTGTTTTGGAGCAAAGGAGGATGAGAGGTAACTTGATAGAGGTCTACAAGAAGATAAGAGGCATTGACCGAGTGGACAGCCAGATATGTTTTCCCAGAGCGGAAACAGTTTAAACAAGGGGTCATAATTTTAAGGTGATTGGAGGAAGGTATAGGGTGGATGTCAGGGGTAGGCTTTTTACACAAAGTGGTGGGTGCATGGAGCGCCCTGCTGGGATGGTGGTTGAGGCAGATACATCAGGTGCCTCTAAGAGACTCTTAGATAAACATATAGATGACAGTAAAATGGAGAGCTATGTGGAGGGAAGAATTAGATTGATCTTGGAGTAGGTTAGAAGGTCCACACAACGTTTGGGCTGAAAACCCTGTACTGTGCTGTATTGCTCTACGTTAAATTTGAACTCTGGGCTTTGGACCTAATTTAAGAAGGTTAGCTAGTGGAGGGGTCTAAATGTCAAAGCAACACCAACAGCAAGCTCAGTGCATCTCCAAGTGCTTCACAGTCCTGTAAGAAGTATTTGTGAAATGCAGTATAGACACTGTGGCAAGGTAGGAGTACGGAATCCGACATACAGCAAGCTCCCACAACCAGCAGTGTGATGATCATCAGTACCTGTGCTTTCACCGGCTGAAGGATAAATATCGACTGCAGGGCAATGGCAGTGGCAGTTTTTTGTGTACAACAGAGCCAAGGTTTAAAATCACACCTGAGTGACAGCCCCACCTACAGTCCAGCCCTCCCTTATTGATCTCTCTCTGATACACAGCCCCTCCTCCATGCTCCCTCAAGCTTGCTTTGGGACAGAACAACCCCTCAGTGCAATACAGGGCTTCCTCAGATTTAGCCTGGGTTTTGTGGGTGATATGTGGGGTGGGTCTGGGACACCCCAAAAAGCAAAAAGTATCAAATACTGGTCTTAAGGTGTTGTACTTAAATGCACGCAGCATAAGGAATAAGGTGGATGATCTTGTTGTACAGCTACAGATTGGCAGGTATGATATTGTGGCCATCACTGAGACATGGCTAAAGGATGCATGTCTCTGGGAGCTGAATGTCCAAGGATACACTGTGTATCAGAAGGATAGGAAGGTAGGCAGAGGGGGAGGCATGGCTTTATTGGTAAGAAATGATATTAAATCATTAGAAAGAGGTGATATAGGATTGGAAGGTGCAGAATCTTTATGGGTTGAGCTAAGAAATAGCAGGGGTAAAAGGACCCTGATGGCAGTTATTTATAGGCCTCCAAACAGCTGCAGGGATGTGGACTACAAATTACAACTGGAAATAGAAAAGGCTTGTCAGAAGGGCAGTGTTATGATAATTGTGGGGGATTATAACATGCGAGTGGATTGGGAAAATCAGATCGGCACTGGATCTCAAGAGAGAGAATTTGTAGAATGTCTGCGAGATGGCTTTTTAGAACAGCTTGTTGTTGAGCCTACTAGGGGATCGGCTGTACTGGATTGGGTATTGTGTAATGAACCGGAGGTGATTGGAGAGATTGAGGTGAAGGAACCCTTAGGAGGCAGTGATCATAACATGATTGAGTTCACTGTGAAATTAGAAAAAGAGAAGCCGAAATCTGATGTGTCGGTATTTCAGTGGAGTAAAGGAAATTACAGTGGCATGAGAGAGGAACTGGCCAAAGTTGACTGGAAACAGACACTGGTGGGAAAGACAGCAGAGCAGCAGTGGCTGGAGTTTATGCGAGAAATGAGGAATGTGCAAGACAGGTATATTCCAAAAAAGAAGAGATTTTCGAGTGGAAAAAGGATGCAACCGTGGTTGACAAGAGAAGTCAAAGCCAAAGCAAAAGGAAGCAAAAATTAGTGGGAAGAGAGAGAATTGGGAGGTTTTTAAAACCTTACAAAAGGAAACCAAGAAGGTCATTAAGAGAGAAAAGATTAACTATGAAAGGAAGCTAGCAAATAATATCGAAGAGGATACTAAAAGCTTTTTCAAGTATATAAAGAGTAAAAGACAGGTGAGAGTAGATATAGGACCGATAGAAAATGATGCTGGAGAAATTGTAATGGGAGATGAGGAGATGGCAGAGGAACTGAACAAGTATTTTGCATCAGTCTTCACTGAGGAAGACAGCAGTATACTGGACACTCAAGGGTGGCAGGGAAGAGAAGTGTGCGCAGTCACAATTATGACAGAGAAAGTACTCAGGAAGCTGAATAGGCTAAAGGTAGATAAATCTCCTGGACCAGATGGAATGCACCCTCGTGTTCTGAAGGAAGTAGCTGTGGAGATTGCGGAGGCATTAGCGATGATCTTTCAAAAGTCGATAGATTCTGGCATGGTTCCGGAGGACTGGAAGATTGCAAATGTCACTCCGCTATTTAAGAAGGGGGCAAGGAAGCAAAAAGGAAATGACATCCGTGGTTGGGAAGTTGTTGGAGTCGATTGTCAAGGATGAGGTTACAGAGTACCTGGAGGTATATGACAAGATAGGCAGAACTCAGCATGGATTCCTTGAAGGAAAATCCTGCCTGACAAACCTATTACAATTTTTTTGAGGAAATTACCAGTAGGCTAGACAAGGAAGATGTAGTGGATGTTGTATATTTAGATTTTCAGAAGGCCTTTGACAAGGTGCCACACATGAGGCTACTTAACAAGATAAGAGCCCATGGAATTACGGGAAAGTTACATACGTGGATAGAGCGTTGGCTGATTGGCAGGAAACAGAGAGTGGGAATAAAGGGATCCTATTCTGGTTGGCTGCCGGTTACCAGTGGTGTTCTGCAGGGATCAGTGTTGGGGCCGCTTCTTTTTACATTGTACATCAACAATTTGGATTATGGAATAGATGGCTTTGTGGCTAAGTTTGCTGATGATACGAAGATAGGTGGAGAGGCTGGTAGTGCTGAGGAAACGGAGAGTCTGCAGAGAGACTTGGATAGATTGGAAGAATGGGCAGAGAAGTGACAAATGAAGTACAATGTTGGAAAGTGTATGGTTATGCACTTTGGCAGAAAAAATAAACGGGCAGACTATTATTTAAATGGGGAAAGAATTCAAAGTTCTGAGATGCAACGGGACTTGGGAGTCCTCGTACAGGATACCCTTAAAGTTAACCTCCAGGTTGAGTCAGTAGTGAAGAAGGCGAATGCAATGTTGGCATTCATTTCTAGAGGAATAGAGTATAGGAGCAGGGATGTGATGTTGAGGCTCTATAAGGCGCTGGTGAGACCTCACTTGGAGTACTGTGGGCAGTTTTGGTCTCCTTATTTAAGAAAGGATGTGCTGACGTTGGAGAGGGTGCAGTGAAGATTCACTAGAATGATTCCGGGAATGAGAGGGTTAACATATGAGGAACGTTTGTCTGCTCTTGGACTGTATTCCCTGGAGTTTAGAAGAATGAGGGGAGACCTCATAGAAACATTTTGAATGTTGAAAGGGACGGACAGAGTGGATGTGGCAAAGTTGTTTCCCATGATGGGGGAGTCTAGTATGAGAGGGCACGACTTAAGGATTGAAGGGCGCCCTTTCAGAACAGAAATGCAAAGAAATTTTTTTAGTCAGAGTGTGGTGAATCTATGGAACTTGTTGCCACGGGCAGCAGTGGAGGCCAAGTCATTGGGTGTATTTAAGGCAGAGATTGATAGGTATCTGAGTAGCCAGGGCATCAAAGGTTATGGTGAGAAGGTGGGGGAGTGGGACTGAATAGGAGAAAATGGATCAGCTCATGATAAAATGGCAGAGCAGACTCGATGGGCTGAATGGCCTACTTCTGCTCCTTTGTCTTATGGTCTTATATGAGGCCCCACTAACACAGGCTGTGAAATTGATTAAGGGAGAGTTCAATTCCAAAGGGTGCAGAGGATTGTGATTTGTTCCAAATGGATTAGCTGCTTGTTTCAGTGTTGTGTGTCTGGGGCACCTTGTCATTGAACGCCCCTATAGCTCACACAGATGTGCAGAGCAACTCTGAAGTGGTTAATCTCTGCTATTTGATAAAATCATCTGTAGCTGGTAAACAATGCATTATTTATTTAATTTCCAGGTTAAGCTGTATTGCACCATTTCTCATTTACCTTGCCGCTGACTCGGTCGGTTGGCCATCAGTTTAATTTTGGCTCTCCACAGTACCTGGTGACAGCTCAGAATGAGAGAAACCATGCAGCTAGCCCAGAGGATTCCATGAATGAATTTCTCCCTCCACCTGTTTATGTGATTTTAGGATAATTTGTATTGCTTAATAATTTATTTTCATGTCGGCCTCCTATGGTTGTGACCTGGTTTAATTTTGCAGATGTTGCTCAGTGTTGGGCCATTCCTGTAGCTGATACGGGTCATCATTTAACCTTCCCCAGCAGGTTGGGTGTCTCCATTTATTTATTTATTTTCATATCCAACACTATGCTCAGTGTAATTGTTCTTCAATGACTGTTTGATCTAATTTCAAGAGGACTAAAATATAAAAGCAAGGATATAATGCTGAGTCTTTAAGGCATTGGCCAGACTACATTTGAAGTATTGCAAGGCATTTTGAATTGAATTGAATGATCTTATTGTCATTACAGTAATGCACAAAGTGCCGTTAGTGCAAGTATTTGAGTCCTTGTGCATGTGTGAGCTCACAGTTTCAGTCATTGTTCTGTGGGAGTGGTGTGATGGAGGCCACAGCTCTAGGACAGAAGCTGTTCCTCAGTCTATTCTGGTTTTTAGTGTCCTGAACCTTTTGCTGGATGGCAGTGGGTCAAACAGGGAGTGGCCGGGGTGTGTGGTATCTCTGGTTATGCTGATCGCTGTCCTCCTGAGTCTGCTGGAATAGATGGTGTCCAGTCGTGGGAGCTGCATCCTGACAATCCGCTGAGCCGCCTTCACCACGTGATGCAGGTCTTGTCGCTCAGCGGCTGTGCAGCTGGCATACCACACGGTGGCACTGTTGGTCAGGATGGTTTCAATTGTGCTTCCTTAGAAGTTAAGCTGCAGCTTTTGTGGGGGTTTGACCTGTTTCAGCTTTCTGAGCCCTTTATCTTAGAAAGAATGTGCTGGCATTGGAGAACGTCTAGAAGAGGTTCATAAGAATTATCCTGGTAATGGAAGGGTTAACATATGAGGAGCGTTTGATGGCTCTGGGCCTGTATTCTCTGAAGTTTGGAAGAATGAGGGAGACCTCATTGAAACCTATCAAATATTGAAAGGCCTAGAGAAAGTGCAAATGGAGAGAATATTTACAGACTAGGATCAAAGGGCACAGCCTCAGAATAGAAGGACTTCCTTTGAGAACAGAGATGAGGAGGAATTCCCTTAGCCAGGGTGTGGTGAACCTATGGAATTCATTGCCACAGATGGCTGTGGAGGCCGAGTCATTGGGTGTATTTAAAGCGGAGTGGATAGTTCTTGATTAGTAAGGGTGTTAGAGGTTATAGGGAGAAAGCAGGAGAATGTGGATGAGAGGGAAAATAAACCAGCAATGATGAAGCAACTCAATGGGCCGAATGGCTGCATTCTGTTCCTATGTCTTATGGTCTTATGGTTTCTTTAAGCAGACTGATTTGATCATAAGCCAAAAGGGAATATGATAATTATTATAGCTCAGGACGAGGACATTGTACCTCTCCTTGCCTGTATCAGCTTTGTGAAAGAATCCTCTAACTGGTGCAATCACTGGAAATATTTCACCTTCAAGTATTTAATTGACTCTTTGGCACAAAATCAGTTCCATTTATAGAGCATATCCAGTGGAGTAAACACATTCCCTTCAAAATCATTGACAATGTTTACCTGCAGAAAGAAGAAAATAATAGTGTTGGTGACTGGGAACATGGTTGTGAGAGAGGCTCTAAGGAGCATCTTAAAACACGAAAGACCGAGTGGTTTGGGAAGGGCTGGAGGAATGCAGGGCCCAAGATACACAGAGCTGCATGATTAAGTTCAGGGTGATGAAGAGACCAGAGCTCTCAGAAGGTTGTAACCCTAAATTCAAATCCAGTTCAGTTTATTGTCACATGCACTAGTACAGTGAGATACAGGTACAAATGAAAAACTTGCTTGCAGCAGCATCATAGGAATATAGGTTCAGAGAGGGAAAGAGAACGATGAAAATAATTTTAAAGATACATTACACCAGCAAAGTTAAATATCATGGTTAGACTAGCAGATGTTTCCAGTTGTAGCTTTAAAACCACGCAGTGAAAACTTAAAAAAAAAGAAGCAATTTTGTCTCAAGTTTTGATGAAACTATGAGGGGAGGTTTAGGAGGTTTTGTTCATTGGGGTTTAGCAGAATGAGAGTTGATCTTATAGAGACAGACGTCATTCTGAAAGGGATTGAGAGGAAAGGTACAGCACAGAAACAGGCCCACTGTATATGTGCTTATCACCAGTTTAAACCAACCCCATCTGCCTGCACATGGTCCATACAGTCCATTCCCTGTCTGTCTAAACGTATCTTAAACATTGCTCTCATTTCTGCTTCCAACACCTCCCCTGGCAAAGTGTTCCAGGCACCTGTACTCACTGTGAAAAGAACTTTGCCTCATAACTCTCCTTTAACCTTTTCCCCTGTCACCTTAAACCTATGCAGCACAGTAGTGTAACGCTTTACAACACCAGTGATCAGGGCACAATTCCCATCCTGTCTGTAAGGAGTTTGTACATTAGAAACATAGAAAACTTACAGCACAACACAGGCTCTTCGGCCCACAAAGCTGTCCCTACCTTAGGCTTTACCCATAGCCCTCTATTTTTCTAAACTCCATGTAGCCATCCAGGAGTCTCTTAAAAGACCCTATCATTTCCGCCTCCACCACCGTCACCGGCAGCCCATTCCACGCACTCACCATCCTCTGCATAAAAAACTTACCCCTGACATCTCCTCTGTACCTACTTCCAAGCACCTTAAAACTATGCCCTCTCTTGCTAGCCATTTCAACCCTGGGGAAAAGCCTCTGACTATCCACACGATCAATTCCTCTCATTATCTTGTCACCTCTATCAAGTCACCTCACATTCTCTCCATGATTGTGTGGCTTTCCTCTGGGTGTTCTTTACAAACAGCAATGCAAATTGAACCCAGATTAATGGCACTGTAATAGTGTTACACTAACCACTATGCTTCCTTAATCACTCCGTGGAATTGTTATGGGACAAGTTCACATTCTTAGTGTAGGAATTATCACAGTCAACGTACTGTTGTTTCGGAGGAATTTTGTAGCAGCAAATTCCCTGTCTCTCTTTAAAAGAAATGAATGGTTCCTCAGTGATATTCTCTGTCAACCTTGGGGCAAGACCTAGGAACAAAAACACAACAATTTTATGAGGATAGGTTAAAACAGCTAGGGCTTTTCTCCTTGGAGTGAAGACAGATGAGAGGTGACATGAGAGAGATGTACAAGGTGTAAGAGACATAGATTGAGTGGACAGCCAGAGACTTTTTTACAGAAGTGGCTAATATCAGGGGACATAATTTTAAGATGGATGAAATTACAGAAGGTATGCCAGAGGCAACACACACAAAATGCTGGAGGAACTCAGCAGACTAGGCAACATCTATTGAAAAGAGTACAGTTGACGTTTCAGGCCGAAACCCTTTGGCAGGGCTGGAGAAAAAAAGTTGAGAAGTAGATTTAAAAGCTGGGGGGAGGGAAGAGAGAAGCACGAGGTGATAGGTGAAACCTGAAGGGGAAGGGATGAAGTAAAGAGTTGATTGGTAAAGGAGATACAGGGCTTGAGAAGCGGTGAGTCTAATAGAAGAGTACAGAAGGCCATGGAAAAAGAAAAGGGGGGAGTAGCACCATGGGAGGTGATGGGCAGGCAAGGAGAAAAGGTGAGAGAGGGTAAGGGGGATGGGGAATGGTGAAGGAGTTACCGGAAGTTCGAGAAATTGATGTTCATGCCATCAGGTTGGAGGCTACACAGATTGACTATAAGGTGTTGTTCCTGCAACCTAAGTATGGCCTCATTATGACAGTGGAGGTGGCCTTGGATAGACATATCAGAATAAGAATGGGAATTGGAATTGAAATGGGTGGCCACTGGGAGATCCCACTTTTTCTGGCAGATGGAGTGTAGGTGCTCAGCGAAACAGTTTCCTGATCTGCGTCGGGTCTCCCAGGTGCTCAGCAAAGCGGTCTCCCAGTCTACAGTCCTTCCAGGTGAGGCAACATCTAACCCAACAGGCTCACAGGTGAAGTGATGCCTCACCTGGAAGGACTGTTTGGGGCCATGAATAGTAGTGAGGGAGAAAGTATTGGGGCAAGTGTAGGATTAGTTCTGCCTGTTACCCGACATAGATTGCAAGACCGTTTCGCTGAGCACCTACGCCTCCCAGCAGTGAGGATAGGAATGGAATGAGGTAGTGGATAAATGCATGGCTGAAGAATTGGAACTGGGGGGAGGGGGCAGGGATTCAGATTTCTGGATTATCGGGATCTCTTCTGGGGCAGGTGTGACCTGTACAAAAGGGACGGGTTGCACCTGAATCCAGGGGGGAACAATATATTGTGGCATGTTTGTGAGAGCTGTTGGGAGTGTTTTAAACCAATATGGCAGGGGAATGGGAACCAGTATGATAGAGCTGAGAATGAGCCAGCAGGTTTACAAGTAGGTGATGGGTGTAACATGAATGTAAGGAAGGACAAGCCAATGATTGAGTACAAATGCAAACAGAGCAAAGAGTGAAATTGTACCACTGAGGCAAAATTCATAGGGGCAAAGAATGCAGGACTGAAGGTGCTGTATTTAAATGTGTGTAGCATTCAGGATAAGGTGGATGAACTTGTGGCGCAATTAGAGATTGGTCAGTGTGACATTGTAGGAATCACTGAGTTGTGGCTGAAAGTAGGTCATAGTTGAATTTAACATCAAAGGATATACCTTGCATTGAAAGGACAGACAGGAAGGCATAGGCGGTGGTGTGGCTCCATTGGTAAAAGAAGGAATTCCATCTTTAGAAAGAGTTGACGCAGGGCCAGAGAATGTTGAATCTTTGTGGGTGCAGTTAAGAAACTGCAAGGGTAAAAACAACCATAATGGGAATCATATAAAGGCCTCCATATCATAGCCAAGATGTAGGGTTGAGATTGCAAAGGGAGCTGGAAAAGGAATGTAATAAGGGTAATGTCACAATTGTAGTGAGTGACTTCAATATGCAAGGAGATTGGAAAAATCATGTTGGTGTCAGATTGTAAGAGGGAATTTGTTGAATGCCCATGAGATGGCTTTTTAGAGCAGCTTGTCCTCAAGCCTACTTGGAGAAAGGCTATGTTAGGTGAAATAACCCAGATTTTATTAGGGAGCTTAATGTAAAGTAACCCTTAGGAGGCAGTGATGATAATATGATTGAATTCATACTTGAGAGGGAGCAGCATAACTCACAAGTATCAGTATCGCAATGGAATAAAGGGAATTGCAGAGGCATGAGAGAGGAGCTTGCCCAGGTAGATTGGAGGAGGATACTTGCGAGGATGTTGGTAAAACAGAGGTGGCAGTAGTTTCTGAGAATAGTTCACAAGGCTCAGAATAGATATGTCCTACAGAAGAAGTAGTTCTCAAATGGCAGGAGTAGGCATTCGAGGCTGACAAGGGAAGTTAAGGACTGCATAAAAGCCAAGGAAAGGGCATATAAGGTAGCAAAAATGAATAGAAGTTGAATGATTGGGAAACTTTTAAAATTCGACAAAAGGCAACTAAAAAACTATAAGGGAAAAGATTAAATATGAGGGCAAACTAGCCAATAATATAAAGCAGAATACTAAAAATTTTCAGTTATATAAAGAATAAAAGGGAGGAGAGAATTGATATTGGACCACTGGAAAATGCTGCTGGTGAGGTAGTAATAGGGAACAAAGAAATGGCGGATGAACTTAATATGTACTTTGCTTCAGTCTTTACTGTGGAAGACACTAGCTGTATGCCAGAGGTCCGTGAGTGTTGGGGAGCAGAAGTGAATGGCATTGCAATTACAAAGGATAAAGTGCCAGGAAAACTGAAAGGTCTTAAGGTGGATAAGTCACCTGGACCAGATGGACTACATCCCAGAGTCCTGAGAGAGGTTGCTGAAGGGATAATGGATACATTGGTCATGATCTTTCAAGAATCACTTGATTCTGGCATGATCCCGGAGGACTAGAAAATTGCAAATGTCTCTCCACTCTTTAAGAAGGGAGGAAGACAAAAGAGAGGAAATTATAAGCCAGCTAACCTAACCTCAGTGGTTGGGAAAGTGTTGGAAGTCCATTATTAAGGATGAGGTTTCGGGGTACTTGGAGGCTGATGATAAAATAAGTCATAGTCTGCATCGTTTCTGTGAAGGGAAGTCTTGCCTGACAGAACTGTTGGAGTTCTTCGAAGAAGTAACAAGCAGGGTGGACAAAGGAGAGGCAGTGGATATCATTTACTTGGATTTTCAGAAGACATTTGATAGGGTGCCTCACAAGAGGCTGCTTAACAAAATAAAATCCTATGATGTTACAGGAAAGATATTGGCATGGATAGGGGAATGGCTGTTAGGCAGGAGGAAGTGAGTGGGAATAATGGGGGCCTTTTCTGGTTGGGTGCCAGTGACCAGTGGTGTTCCTCTGGGGTCAGTATTGAAACCGCTACTTCAAATTTTTTTTTTCAATGATTTAGATAGTGGAATTGAGTGCTTTCTGACAAAGTTTGCGAATGATAGGAAGACAGGTGGAGGGGTAAGTAGTGCTGAGGAAGCTATATGATTGCAGCAGGACTTACATAAGTTGGAAGAATGGGTAAAAAAGTGGCAGCTGGAATGCAGTGTTGGGAAATGTATGATACAGTAATGCATTTTGGTAAAAGGAACAATAGTGCAGACTATTATCTAAATGGAAAGAAAATTCAAACATTCAAAAAATTCAAATTCAAAATGCAAAGGGACTTAGGAGTCCTCGTGCAAGACTCCCAGACGGTTAATTGACAGGTTGAGTTTGTGGTAAAAAAAAAAAAGGACAAATGTAATGTTGGCATTTATTTTGAGGGGAATAGAATATAAAAACAAAGAGATAATGCTGAGCCTTTATAAGACACTTGTCAGGCTGCACTTAGAGTATTGTCAACAGCACTGGGCCCCGTATCTCAGAAAGGATATATTATCATTGGAGAGAGTCCAGAGGAGGTTTACGAAGATGATTCCAGGAATTAAATGGTTAACATATAAGGAGCATTTGGCAGCTTTGGGCCTGTACTCACTGGAATTTAGAAGAATGTGTGGGGGATCTCATTGCAACCTACCAAATATTGAAAGGACTAGATAAGGTGGATGTGGAGATAATGTTTCATCTGGTGGGGGTATCCAGAACTAGAGGGGCAAATTGTGGGACAACCTTTGAGAACAGAAGTAAGGAGAAATTTTTTTTAGCTAAAGAGTGGTGAATCTGTGGAATGCTCTGCCATAGACTGTGGTGGAGGCCAAGTCTGTGGGTATATTTAAAGTGGAAGTTGATAGATTCCTGACTGGTTGGGGCATCAAGGGATATTGTGAGAGGGCAGGTGTATGGGCTTAAATGAGATTCAGGATCAGCCATGATGGAATGGTGGACCAGACTTGATGGGCTGAATCGCATAATTCTGCTCCTGCCTTATGGATGCAAACGATGCATTTTACTGTATGTTTTGATGCTTCGATTTACATGTGACAAATAAAGCTAATCTTTTTATATGCCTCTAGTGTTTGAGAGAAAGTCTCTAACTATCTAAAGTTGCTGGAGAACAGGTTGAAGACACTAGAAACTGGGGTAACTGTCTTGAACAAAGGTTAGCTTAGTTAGGACAGGGATGCAGAAGAATTTCTGTTTATTCCCCTCCTTGACTTGCTGAGTTCCTGTAGCATTTTGTGTGTGTTGCTCTAGATTTCTAACATCAGCACGATTCTTCGTGGACCTGGTTACAACACTGCAGCCAATGTTTTTATGCAGGAAGATGGAAATAGAAACCAAGTGATCTACTATGCCCTTAAGGAGGGTTGTGAGTAGAACATAGATCAGTACAGCACAGTACAGGCTTCTTGGCTCAAAAAGTTGTGCCGACCTTTTAACCTGCACTTTGTTCAATCTAACCCTATCCTCCCACATAGCCCTCCAATTTTCTATCTTCCATTTGTCTAAGAAGAAGCAGTGAATTTATCCACTTCTACCAACACCCCAGCAGCAAGTTCCACACACACACCAGAGAAAACTTGTCTCTGACATCCCCTGTATACTTTCCTCCAATTGCCCTTAAATTATGCCCTCTCTTCAACTGCCCCTCCAGAGAAACGCACCTGCTCAACAAGCAGCAAGTGTGCTCAGGACTCAGCCTGAGATCTCTGCACAGCACAAAGGTGCAAGGACCTGGGTGGGGAAATGCAGAGGCAGCGGATCAATCAGTACCTTCCAGACTGGGGTCAGGGGACACCCTGCTGCTATGGATAGTGTGCTTAAGTACAATGTATAGAGTTATGAATGGCTGATCGTGATAGCTGACCGTCAGATTGATCAAACACAGTGGTCTTATCAATAGTTGTAGCCCTATCCACTGGAGGCAAATGTTTGAACAAAACTTTTGATTTACTCACAGATGAGAAACCAGATGAGAAATGGATTGTGTTTGACGGGCCAGTGGACACGCTCTGGATTGAGAGCATGAACTCAGTCATGGACGACAACAAAGTGTTGACATTGATCAATGGGGAGCGGATATCGATGCCCGATCAGGTAGGCTCCATCACCAACCTCTTTTGAAGGAAGTGGAGTGCTTGGATCCTTGTCTCTGGACATCCAGAGGGTGGTGTGTCTGGAGTTCAATTCTGCCTTTCCACTCCCATGAGTAGGAAAATCAGATCTCATTCTGACATATTGAAGATCTGTTCACCAAATTCAGTGGTGAAACGTATTTGAGTAGTTGTGATTCAGTATGTGCATGAACGATAGACAGAGCCCACTGGATCATGCAGTGCCCTGGTGCAGAGATACTGGGGGGAGGGAGTAAACAGAGCAACATGCCCTCAAGGTGGCATTGTTTTATTATAATCGTTCATTATGTGCCGTGTACTATGTGGTAGGCAATCATGGTCTTTCCATGACCATGCTTGTACTTGGCAAATTTTTCTACAGAGGTTGTTTGCCATTGCCTTCTCGGCAGCGGCTTTTCAAGACAGTTGACCCCAGCCATTATCAATACTCTTCAGTAATTGTCTGCCTGGTGCCAGTGGTCGCATAACCAGGACTTGTAATATGCACTGGCTGCCAAAATTACCATTCACCACCTGCTCCATGGCTTAATATGACTCTGATTGGCTGCTAAGCAGGTGCTACACCTTGCCCAAGGGTGACCTGTAGGCTAGCAGAAGGAAGGAGTGTCTCACATCTCCTTTGGTAGAGACATATCTCTACCCCGCCACCCCACTGTGTCAGTATCATATCCTGTCTTACATAACTATACACTTCATACTTTATGTCAGTATTCAGACCATGCCACTCAGGGACTTCTGTTAATAACTATTTTGTGACTGTTTGTGCTGGATCATAACTTTGTGTGTGATGTGCTGTGAATGACTATATGTACTGTGATTTGTACCTTGGTCCCAGAGGAATGATATTTTGTTTAGCTTTATTTATGTGTATAGTTGAATGACAATAAATGAACTTGAATAGCTGAACCTAAGACCTACTGATCTGTGAACCATTTTTCAACCGTACCAGAGGTAATTTGGAACACCCTGGTTCTTTGACAGTGTGCTTTCTCTCTTACTGCCAGGTTTCTTTGCTGTTTGAGGTGGAGAATCTGGCGGTGGCCTCTCCTGCCACAGTTTCACGCTGTGGGATGGTTTACACTGATTACACTGACCTAGGATGGAAACCATTTGTTGAGTCGTGGTTGAACAAACGGCCCAAGGTACTTGTTAAGATGCTTGGTTGGTAGAAGCCCAAGGTCTACCTGGCTGATCTATTGAATCTTTCACAGACTTGCTCAAGAGCTTTCCTTATTGTGGGTGCGTGTATCTATGGACAAGTGTAAGGTTGGGCTTGTCTCTCCACTGGGAACCCTTCCCATCCTCAGCCATGACCTTCCCCTATTCTTCTGAGTTCACACTCATGAACCTGGAATCAATTAAATGCCATTTCAAGTTTGTTGTTTTCAGAAGTGTTGCTGTTGGACTGTAAGATGATGGACTAAAGCACAAACCCAACTTGTTCACTGTGGGAACTCCATCCCACAATGTCGTACATTTGTTGCTAATTGCCTGTGAAGCTGGTCAATCACAGGCAGCCCCTCCCCTTCAAAGCAGTGACTCCCTTGCCCTTGCTGTCAGTGTGCCCACATCTCAAGGATTTAATTTGGAGATCCAGCATGACCTTCCAGCTAAACAAACTCATGCCATTTAATTACCCCTATGTGACTAATTAACCTGCTAACCTATACGTCTTTGAACTATGGGAGAAAACTGAAGTACCTGGAGGAAATCCACGCAGTCATAAGGAGAACATACAAACTCCTGAGAAATGGCAGATGGAGTTTACCTCAGATAAATTCGAGATGTTGCACCTCAGTAAGCCAAATACAAGAAGACAATACACTGTTAAGGGCAAAATCAGTGTTGCTGAGCAGAGAGATCTTGGGATCCAAGTTCATAGCTCCTTGAAAGTGGCTACACAGGTTAAGTGGTTAAGAAGGCTTATGGAATGCTTGCTTTTATTAGATGAGGCATTGACTTCAAAGGTCAGGAGGTTATGTTGCAACTTTATAAAACTCTGGTTCGGGCCCATCTGGAGTCTTGTGTGCAGTTCTTGTCGACCTAATATAGGAAGGATAATGAGGCTTTGGAGAGGCAGTAGAGAGGTGTGGTAAACCATACATATGTTATAACTGGGTTAACTGTCTGGACACACCCTTTTGCTGACTGCCCCTGTGGCTCCTCCCACAGAATCCTGAATAAAGGTGTTTTGCCTTGCCCCTCTCCCTCAGTCCGGGGGCAGACATTCAGCATGGAGGTCATATTGTACAGCGAATAAAAGCCTTTCAGTATTTACCCTACTTCAGTCTTTTGGAGTTATTGAAGGTGCTTCAAGAGGTTGCCTGGTTAAAAGGGCATGTGCTATCATGAGATCTGGATAAACTTGGGTTGATTGTTCTGGAGTGTGAGAAGCTGGAGGAGATCTGATAGAGGTTTACAAGATTATGAGAGGTATAGATAGAGTGGACAGAGAGTATCTGTTTCCCAGGGTTGAAGTAGATACCAGAGAGCATGCTTTGAAGGTGGGGGGGGGCAGGTTCAAGGGGAATGTGAGGGGTAAGCTTTTTACTCAGAAGTCTGAAATGCGCTGCCAGGTGTGGTGGTAGAGGCATTTAAGAGATGTTTGGTTGGGCACATGGATGTGAGGAAGATGGAGGGATATGGACCTGGTGTAGGTAGGAGGGATTAGTGTTTGTGTGTGTTTTGATTTGTAGCTGGTTTGTCACACCATTGTGGGCCAGAGGAACTGTTCCTGTTCTATGTTCCTTACAGCTGAGTAGCAGGAATTGAACCTGGATTATTGGCACTATAATAGCATTATACTAACAAGTACGCTTCTTTAATCACTCACCGGAAATACAGTGGGTGAAGTTCACACTCATAATATGGAAATTGTCACAGTCAATGTACAGTTGTTTTGGCGGAGTTTTGTAACACAAAACCACGTGTCTCTTTTAAAAGAAATAAATGATTTCTCAGTGATATTTTTAGCCAACCTTGGGGCAAGATCTAGGAACGCAAGGTCTTATCAGGGTAGATCGAGAAAATTGTGGCTATTCTCTCTGGAGTGAAGGATGATGACAGGTGATTTGCTAGAGATGTACAGATGATAAGAGGCATGAACTGAGTGGGCAGCTGGAGCCTTTTTCCCAGGGCAGAAATGGCTAATATGAGGGGACATGATTTTAAGATGATTGGAGGAAAGTATAGGGAAAGGTAAGTTTTATTTACACAGAGTGGTGGTGTGTGGAACACCCTGTCAGGAGTGGTGGTGGTGGCTGATACACTAGGGACATCTAAGAGACTCTTAGGTAGGCACATGGATGTTAGAAAAATGGGGGCTGTGCAAGAGGGAATAGTTAGATTGATCTCAGAGTAGATTAAAAGGTTGGCACAATATTGTAGGCTGAAGGGCCAGTACTGTGCGATAGTGATCAATGTTCTTAGGAGTCCTTTGGGCATGTCTGTTCAAGAAAATTGGAGCAGCATGTGGGGAGGGGGAATGAAACTTTTGTTTTATTCTCTTTGCTTCACTTTGCATGAAACCCCCTTCCACTTGTTACATCTCTGGCCTACTGTGTAAGCAATGGCCCTCCTAATGTCAGGAAGGATTGATGTGATTGACACTCCTCCATTTGATAATGTTTCACTTAAGTGGTACTGGGAGAAAATCAGATATGATGTTTTATTCAGTCAATGAATTTATAGAGTACTGGAGGAAGCTGTGTGATCTGTTGTGTCTGTGCTGTTGCACCATCAGTCCAATTTCTCTGTTATATGCACATGGCTCTGAAAATTACTTTCACTGAGGTGTCTCCAGTTCCCTTTCATTTCCATCAGCCACACAGGTGGAAATTCCAGATTGCCACCTCCCTGCATTCGACAATTGTATTCTTTGCATCTGCTCAGCATCTCCTGCCCATCATTGTGAATCTGCGTTCTTGGACCCCTGAGCCATTCATGGGATTAGCCCTCTCTGTCCCTTTTAAACACATAGAAAGTGAGTTAGAGGTACCGTTTTAACAATATCCAAATATTAGAATACCTAAACTGAGAAATTACAAATTTTTGCCAAAGGCCACACAGAAGCGTAGATCTGTTCAGCACAGTACTGGGCCTTTGGCCTACAATGTCATGCTGACCTTTTAACTATTTTAATATCAATCTAGTCCTTTCCTCCCATTTAGGCCTCCATTTTTCTATTATCCATGTGCCTAAGAGTCTCATAAATGCCCCTAATGTTTCTGCCTCTACCACCAACCCTGGCAAGGTGCTCCATGCGCCCACCAGTTTGTGTAAAAAAAAAACCTACCTCTGACATTCCCATCCCCCCTATACTTTCCTCTAAACACCTCAAAATTATGCCCTGTTGTTTTAGCCATTTCCACCCTCGGAAACAATTCTTTGGCTATCTACTCTATCAATACCTCTTATCGTCTTACATACCTCTATCAAGTCATCTCTCATCCTCCTTCACTCCAAACAGAAAAATCCCAGCTCACTCAACCTATCTTCATAAGACATGCTCTCTAATCCAAGCAGCACCCTGGTAAATCTGCTTTGTGCCCTCTCTAAAGCTTCCACATCCTTCCTGTAATGAGGCAACCAGAACTGAACACTATGCTCCAAGCGTGGTCTAACCAGGGTTTTATAGAGTTGCAACATGTCCTCGCAGCTGCTGAGCCCAGTCGCCCAACATACCACACACCTGTCGACTTGTGTGATAATTTTGAGGGATCTATGGACATGGACCCCAGGATTCCTCTGTTCCTCACCGTTAAGAATGAAAGTCAACGCACTGTATGCCTCTGTATACATTTGGTAAAGTCTCTTTCCAACTATACACAAGAACAAGATAATGAACCACCTACTCCAGCCTCGGCCTGAGGCACACAGTGGAGAACAGGCCTTTCTTCACTCTCCGGTCCATCTGCCTTTGTTGCCCACTAATGAATCATGTTATCCCTGTGATCCACAGGAGGAGCAGGAGCAGCTTCAGGAAATGTTTCAGAAAAGCATGGAAAAAACACTGTGTTTCAAGGCAGAAAATTGTAAGGAACTGATCCCTATTGCTGAACATTCTGGAGTGGTATCTCTGTGCAAGCTCTACGAGACCATGGCTACAGTGGAAAATGGGGTAATTCAGTAACCCAAGGACAATACATGGCAACAGTTGTAGTGATACGTGTTAACGTTATGATTATAATGAGTTTTATTTATCACATCTACATTGAAACATGCATCATTTGACAAACACAATCTGAGGGTTAGTGGAATGCTCCTCTTGCGGGATATGGGAAGGCAGAGAGGCCTCCAGTGTCCCTGACAACTACACCTGCAAGAGGTGGTCAGGTCTCTGGCTCTGAGTCAGATGAAAGGAGGCAGAAGAGCTGAGCTGTAGTGATTGGTTAGGGGAATAGACTGTGGGTTCTGTGGAGGAGAACAAAATTCCTGAATGATGTGTTGCCTCCTGGATTCCAGGGTCAGGGACATCTTGGATTGAGTCAGCAGCATTTTTAAGTGGGAAGATCACCAGCCAGAGGTTGTGGTCCATGTAATACCAATGAATAGCTTATGAAGCTTGATGAGCTCCTGCAAAGAGGGTTCAGATAGTTAAGTGCCAAGTTAAAGGGCATAATCTCCTGGGTTGTGATCTCAGGATTGCTACTGATTCCACATGCTAGTGAGGCCAGAAATAGGAAGCTCATACAGTTTAACAAGTGGCTAAGTGGGTGGTTCAGGAGGGAGCGCTTCAGATTTTTGGATCATTGGTGGGACGTGTACAGATGGGACAGTTTCTACCTGGAAGGGGACTAGTATCCTTGCGAAAAGTTTTGCTAGTGCTGCATGAGGGTGGGGGCGTGGATTAAAGTAGAGTTGCAGGGTATGGGAACCAGAGTGTTAGAGCAGATAGTGAAGTGGTTAAGGGGAAAGATGTTGGTAGGCCTATGAACAAAACCAGGAATCGAAAGGTTGAGCTTGGTGGACTAATGTTCTGAGTTGTTTATATTTGAATGTAATGAGTATTGTGGGAAAGGCAGATAAACTTTGGGCATGGATCAGTACTGTAGTCATTAGTGAGATTTGGTTGCTGGTGGGTCAGGACTGGCAGCTCAATATTCCAGGGTGATAGAGTGGGAGGGACTAAAGGGGGAAGGGTGGCACTGGAGAGCTCATCTACTGAGGCTTTACGGGTAGAGGAATATAAAAGGTATGACCTCATTAATGGGGCTATATTACAACCACCCAATAGTCAGTGGGATTTAGTGAAGCAGATTTGTAGAGAGACAGCAGACTATTGCAAGAAACATAAGTCTGTGATAAGAGGTGATTTTAACTTTCCACATTTTGACTAGGACTCCTATAAAGGGCTGGATGGAATAGGTTGTCAAGTGTGTTCAGGAAAGTTTCCTTTATCAGTGTATATGGGTCCCAGCTACAGAGTGCAATAATGGGTCTTCTGTTAGGGAATGAGACAGGGCAGGTGACAGAAGTTTGTGTAGGGAAACAGTTTGCATCTATTGATCATAATGCCATTACTTTCAGGATAATTATGAAGAAGGATAGGTCTGGTCCTTGGGCTAATATTCTAAATTGGAGGAAGACCAGTATTGATGGTATCAGAAAGGATCTGGCAATTGTGGATTGGGACAGGCTGTTTTCTGGCAAAGGTGTACTTGATAAGTGGGAGGCCTTCAGAAGTGAAATTTTGGGAGACAACAGGTTTAGCAAACCTTGGTTTTCAAAAGTTATTGAGGCCGTAGATATTAATAAGAAAAATGTGCATAGCAGGTATAGGCAGGAAGGAGCAAATGAGGTACTTGAGGAGGTACTTGCAAGAAAACACTTCAGAAGGAAATCAAGAGGGCTAAAAGAAGTCATGAGTTAGCTCTAGTGGATAAGTTGAAGGAGAATCCCAAGATATTAAGAGCAAAAGGATAGCAAGGGACAAAATTGGTCCTCTGGAATTTCAATATGTGGAGCTGAAAGAGTTGGAGGAGATTGCAAATGGATTTTTTTGTATCTGTATTTACTTGAGAGATGGATGCATAATGATGCAAAGCAGCAGTGAGTTTATGGACTCTATACAGGTTACAAAGGAGGAGGTTTTTGCTGTCTTGAGACAAATTAGGCTGGATAATCCCCAGGGCCTGATAAGATGTTCCCTCTGACCCTGTG
This sequence comes from Mobula birostris, assembly GCF_030028105.1. Lineage (NCBI taxonomy): Eukaryota > Metazoa > Chordata > Chondrichthyes > Myliobatiformes > Myliobatidae > Mobula > Mobula birostris. Next base: position 99,829,227 of record NC_092374.1, read on the forward strand.
GGACCAGCAGAAATTGCATGAGCCCTAGCAGAGATATTTAAAACATCCTTAGCCAAGGGGGAGGTGTTAGAGGATTGAGGTAGCCAATGCTGTTCCATTGTTTATGAGAGGCTCTAAGAATAATTAATGAAATTATAGGCTGGTGAACCTGACATTAATAATGGGAAAGTTATTGAAAGGCATTATAAGGGATTGGATATAAAAGTATTTGGATAGACAGTTTCTGATTAGGGACAGTCAACATGCCTTTGTGCGTAGTAAGTCACGTATAACCAACGATACAGAGTTTCTCGAGGAAGTTACCAAGAAAGTTGGTGAAGGCAATTTCATGTACATGGACTTTAGCAAGGCCTCTGACCATGGGAGGTTGGTCAAGTGGCTTCAGTCACTCGGCTTTCAGGGTGAGGTAATTAATTGGATTAGGCATTGGCTTTGTGTGAGAAACCAGAGAGTGGTTGTAGAGGGTTGCCTCTCTTACTGGAGGCCTGTGACTAGTGAAGTGCCTTGGGGATTGGTGCTGGGTCCATTGCTGGTTGTCATATATGTCAATAGTTTGGATGATAATGTGGTAAACTGGATCAGCAAATTTGTGGATGACACCAAGATTGGGGGTATAGTGGACAGCGAGGAAGACTATCAAAGCCTGCAGTGGGATCTGGTAAAATGGACTAAAAGTAGCAAATAGAATTTAATGCAGACAAGCATGAGGTGTTGCATTTTGGGAGGACCATCCAGGGTAGGATTTGCATGGTAAGCAGTAAGACATGGTGGAGTATGGTAGAGCAGAGGGATCTGGAAATACAGATCCATAATTCCTTGAAAGTGGCGTCACAGATAGATAAGGTCATAAAGAAAGCTTTTGACTCAATGGCCTTCATAAATCAGTGTACTGAGTACAGGAGATGGGATGTTATGTTGATGCTGTGTAAGATGTTGGAGAGGCCTAATTTGCAGAATTATCTGTACATTTAGTCACCTACCTTTAGGACAGAGGTCAATCAGTTTGAAAGAATGCAGAGAAAATTTCCAAGGATATTGATAGGACTTGAGGACCTGGAGTATAGGGAAAGGTTGCATAGGTTAGAACTTTATTCCCTAGAGCATAGGAGAATGAGGGGAGATTTGATAGGGGTTTAGATAGGATAAATGCAAGCAGGGTTTCTCCACTGAGGTGTGAGATTAGAACTAGAGATCATAGTTTAAGGGTGAAAAGTGAAATCTTTGAGAGGAACCTGAGGGGGGACTTCTGCACTTGGAATGTGGTGCAAGAATGGAATTGGCTACCAGTGGAAGTTGTGGATGCGGGTTCAATTGCAACATTTAATAGAAGTTTGGGTAAGTACATGGATGGGAAGTGTATGGAGGGCTATGGTCCAAGTGCGGGTCAATGGAACTAGACAGAGTAAGAAAAGCACAGATTGAAAGGGCCAGTTTCTCTGCTGTGGTGCTCTGTAATTCTAAGAAAGTAGCATACCCCAGGGAACCTCACCAGAGAGTTACCAGACATGAAGATATTTGGACAAAAGTTTGCTGAGACCTCTTATTAATGGAGAGTTTTGTGGAAGAAAATGGCCAAAAGGTTACAGGGGGCGATTGCATAGCTCTGGACAAGGCAGCTGAAATCTGAGCTGCTGAAGATGGGACATTTAATTCAAAGATGTATGAGGCGCCACAGTTGGAGGGACATGAAGAACTCTGAGAGTTATATGGCAGGAGGGTGGAGAAGAAGGGGGTGGGGGCTAGCCCATCAAGGCAATTGGAAACCAGGATGTGAACTTCAGAATAGAGGCAGAATAAGGTGTGATGGATGGACAGGGAACAACAGGGCAGAAACAGGCACTGTGACACATCCATTCAACACTGAACTGTTATTTTGCTTATTTGTGAAGTGGGAGGGACAGGAAGTTGAAAGAACAGCCAGAAAAGCTTTGAAGTAATCAGGTTTGGAGGCCACAGGAGCATGCAGTTGGAGGACCAATGAAGAGTTGGTATTATGAAGTTCACATTACAGTCCAGAGAAGGTTCACTGGAATGATCCTAGCAATTAAATGGTTAAATTATGAGGAGTGTTTGATGGCTACGGGCCTATATTCACTGGAGTTTAAAAGAATGTGGGGAGTCTGATTGAAACCCACTGAATATTGAGAAGCCTGGATGGAATGGACATGAAGTGGATGTTTCCTATGGTGGGGGAGTCTAGGACCAGAGGGCACAGCTTCAGAATAGAGGAACATCCAGTAAGAACAGAAATAATGAGAAATTTCTTGAGCCAGAGGGTAATGAATCTGTGGAAATAATTGCACAGACAGTTGTCTATTTAAAGCGGAGGTTGATAGGTTCATAATTTGTAAGGGTATGAAAGGCTATAGGGAGAAGGTAGGAGAATGGGGTTGAGAAGGAATATAGACAGTCATGATCAAGTGGCAGATCAGACGCAATGGCCCAAATGGCCTAATTCTGACCCAATGTTTAATGGTCTTATGGGTCCAGTTAGAAGAGATAAGTGTCTGGAAACTCAATTGTGGTTGCAAAGGACAGAGAGGCAATGTACAATCTGTCTCAGATCAGCAGTGAAGCTGGTCTTTAGGTACAGCAGTTCTGTGGTTCTCAATATTTCCTAAAATTTAAAATATGAAGGAAAAAGATGGATATTCCTCCTGCAACACTCACAAACTGCTGAAGGAACTCAGCAGGTCAGAAGCATCTATAGAGGGAATAAATAATCAACATTTTGGGCTGAGAGCCTTCATCAGGACTGGAAAGAAAGCCTGAATAAGAATGTGCGGGGAGGGGAAGGAGTACAAGCTTTCAGGTGATGGGGAAGGTGGGTTGGTTGGGGAGAGGGGATAAAGTAAAAAGCTGGGAGGTGATAGGTGGAAAAGGCCGAGAGAAAGGGAGTGGGATGGGGGAAGAAATTACCGGAAGTTAGAGAAATTGATGTTTGTGCCATCAGGTTGGAGACTACCCAGATGGAATATGAGGAGTTGCTCCTTCAACCTGAGTGTCGCCTCATTGTAGCAGAAGAGGAGGCCAGGGATGGACATGGTTGAATGGGAATGTGAAGTCAAATTGAAAAGTTGGTCAATGAGAAATCCTGCCTTTTGCAGTGGTCAGAGTGAAGGAGCTCAACAAAGTGGTACGACAGTCCACATCAGGCTTCACTGATGTAGAGGTGGCCATTTTGGATACAGCTGGTGAAATGTTGCCTCACCTGGAAGGACTGTTTGGGTCCCCAGACAGTGGAGACGGAGGAGGTGTTGGGGCAATGGTGCTTTGTGTCCCGGCAGAGGCAGATCTCAGTTTGCATGGTGTCTTTTTTAGGTGAACCCCGCAGATCCTGATAACTACATGCACATGATTTCCATGGTCTTTCTGTTCAGTTTGATCTGGTCCGTGTGCGCATCCGTGGATGAAGAGGGGAGGAAAAAGATGGACAACTTCTTGCGGGAGATGGACGGCAGCTTCCCCAGCAAGGTGAGATGCTCCCTGGGATGTGTCTCATTAAACTCCAGGGATGCTCTTTTGTTCCAGTGATCCTTTACGTATACAAAGAGTGAGGGAATGAAACAAAGGAAGGCAGCCCGGGAAGATGTTGGAGAATTTCAGAGGCTAGGGCTATGCAGCATCAGATGCTTATGAATTGGGGCGGCATGGTAATGTAGTGGTTAGTATAATGGTATTACAGCACCAGAAATGGGTTCAATTTCTGTTGCTATCTGTGAGAAGTTTGTACATTCTCCCCATGACTCTGTGGGTTTCTTCCGGATGCTCCATTTTCCTTCCACAGTCCAAAGACGTATGGGTTAGTAATTTAATTGTTTACATAGGTGTAATTGGATGGCGTGGATTTGTTGGGTCCACCTGTTGCTGTACAGCCTGTTACTGTGCTGTATCTTGAAATAAAATTTAAAAGGATGTGAGCCATTGGACAAGTTCATGAAGTGCAGAAAATTGTTAGAAAAAGAACAGGTGCAGTGCAGCTAATGGAGAGCTGGTCCAGAGCGAGCTCAGACACAATGAGCTGAATCTCTCCTTTGACAGCACTAATTGCTTAATCAGTCCTAAGGCTGAGGCGCTGTTGTCCCACCTCAGGTGTCTACAGACCACCATTGATCAGTATTAAGAGTCAAAGAAACTGGAAGAGATGCAGTCAAGATAGCTAAAGTATATGAGAATCTGTGCACTAAGACATTAATCTGTTCACCAATTTCCAGCAACTACAGTGATCTTTATCTCATAGTTCCATTTTTTCTCTCTCAGTTGTTTATTCATTTCCATTAACATCTCTTCAAGCTTTTTTAAGCCTTTCCTGCACTCTTGACAGAAACAGAATTGGGCTTATTATCACTGATATATGTCTTGATATTTGTTGCTTTGTGATAGCAGTATCGTGCAAATTTTTAAAAAAATTACCAAAACCTACCACAGAAATATGAAAAATCAGTAAGTAGTGCAAAAAAAGAGCGAAATAGTGAGGTAGCACTATTTTTAGTCAGAGGGTGGTGAATCTATGGAATTTGTTGCCACAGGCAGCAGTGGAGGCCAAGTCATTGGGTGTATTTAAGGCAGAGATTGATAGGTATCTGAGTAGCCAGGGCATCAAAGGTTATGGTGAGAAGGCGGGGGAGTGGGACTAAATGGAAGAATGGATCAGCTCATGATAAAATGGCGGAGTAGACTCGATGAGCCGAATGGCCGATTTCTGCTCCTTTGTCTTATGGTCTTATGGTAGCGTTCATGGACTGTTCAGAAATCCGATGGCGGAAGGAAAGAAGCTGTTCCTGAATCATAGTGTGTGGCTTCCCTGATGGTAGTTATGAGAAGAGGGCATGTCCTGGGTGGTGAGAGTCCTTACTGATGGGTGGCCCCAAAAACATGTTCTCCATCATGCCCATGATGGAGCTGGGTGAGTTTACAACCCTCTGCAGCTTTTTCCGATCATTTGCATTGGTACCTCGATACTAGGTGGTGATGTAACCAGTCAGAATGCCCTCCATAGTATATCTGTAGAAACTTGGTGACATACCAGAAGTTGCCGCATCAGCACAGAAATCCCACAGAGTTACTGAAGTGGAGGGGTCACGGAGACCGAGGGGGTTATGGAGATGGGAAAATTACACAGACAGGAACGTTGTGCCTGTGGAGTAACATTTCTACATTCTGTTATTGTTTTACCCTGGGGTGGTTTGCCAATGCTATTGAGGAGGGTTTAAACTAGAATTGCAGGGAGGTGAGAACCAAAGTGAGGAGGCAAGAGGATGGGGAGGTTGGAGCACAAGTATAGACAGCTTGTAGGGAGTTTGTGAGGAAGGATGGACAGATGTTAAAGCAAAGATACACTCGGCCTGATGGTTTGAGATGTGTCTATTTTAATGTAAGAAGTATAATAAACAAGATGGATGAACTTGGAGCGTGGATTGGTACATAGAACAGTGACGTTGTGGCCATTGTGAAGACTTGGATATCTCAAGAGCAGGAATGGCTGCTGAGATATTTCAAAAAGAACAGTTGGGGGCATGGCATTGCTAATTATGGATAGTGTCACAGCTGCAGAAAAGGTAGAAGTCATGGAGGTCTACTGAGTCAGTGTAGGTGGAAGACAGAAACAGGAAAGGGGCAATAACTTTACTGGGTGTTTTTATAGACCCCACCCAATAGTAACAGGGATATCGAGGAGCAGATAGAGAGGCAGATTATGGAACTGTACAATAATAGTAGGGTTGTTGTGAAAGGAGATTTTAACTTTCCTGATGTTGATTGGCATCTCCTTGGCACAACGGGTTTAGATGGGATGGATGTTGTTAGGTATGTTTAGGAAGATTTCCTGGCGCAATATGTAGATAAACCAACTAGAGGAGAGACTGTACTTGATCTGGTATTGGGTAATGAACCTGGTCAGGTGTCAGATCTCTTGGTGGACAGCATTTTAGAGGTAGTGACCACAACTATATCTCCTTCACCATAGTGCTGGAGAGGAATAGGAGCAGACAATTTGGGAAAACATTTAATCGGGGTAGGGGGAAATATGATGCTATTAGGCAGGAACCTGGGAGCATAAATTGGGAGCAGATGTTCCCAGGGAAGTGCACGGCAGAAATGTGGCTCTCTGCATAGGTATGTTCCATTGAGGCAGGGAAAGGTTGGTAGGGTTAAAGAACCATGGTATACAAAATATGTAGAAAATCTAGTTAAGAAGAAAATAAAAACTTATGAAAAGTTCAAGAAAGTAGCTACTGTTAGAGCTCTAGAAAATTACAAGGTTATTAGGAAGGAGCTTAAGAATGGAATTAGGAGAGCCAGAAGGGGCCTTGAGAATGCCTTGGTGAGCAGGATTAAGGAAAACCCCAAGGCATTCTACAAGAATATGAAGAGCAAGAAGATGAACTGTGTGAGAATAGGACCAGTCAGGTGTGATAGTGGAAACATGTGCATGGAGCCGGAGGAGGTAGCGGAGGTACTTAATCATTATTTTGCTTCAGTATTCACCAGTGAAAAAGACCTTGGCAATTGTGGGGATGACTTACAGTGCACTGAAAGAAAGAGGATGTGCCGGAGCTTTTGAAAAGCATTAAGTTAGATAACTCAGCAGGACTGAATGAGATATACCCCAGGCTACTGTGGAAAGTGAGGGAGGATTTTGCTGAGCCTCTTGCGATGATCTTTGCATCATCAATAGGGATGGGAAAGGTAGCAGAGGATTGGAGGGTTGCAAATGTTGTTTCGTTGTTCAAGAAAGGGAGTAGAGATAACCCAGGAAATTATAGACCAGTTCAGTGGTGGGCAAATTGTTTGAGAAGATCCTGAGAGGCAGGATTTATGAGTATTTGGAGAGACGTAATCTGATTAGGGATAGTCAGCATGGCTTTGTCAAGGGCAGGCCGATCCTTACAAGCCTGATTGAATTCTTTGAGGATGTAACAAAACATATTGATGAAGGTAGAGCAGTGGATGCAGTAAGTAAGGCATTTGACAAGTTTCCCCATGCAAGGCTCCTTCAGAAAGTAAGGAGGCATGGGATCCAAGGAGACTTTGCTTTGTGGATCCAGAATTGGCTTCCCCACAGAAGGCAAAATGTGGTTGTAGATGGTTTATATCTGCATGGAGGTTGGTGACCAGTGGTGTTCTGCGACCCCTCCTCTTTGTGATTTTTATATATGACCTGGATAAAGAAGTAGAAGGGTGGGTTAGTAAGTTTGCTGATGACACAAAGGTTGGGGGTGATGTGGATAGTCTGGAGGGTTGTCAGAGGTTATAGTGGGACATTGATGGGATGCAGAACTGGGCTGAGAAGTGGCAGATGGGCTTCAACCCAGATAGGTGTGAAGTGGTTCATTTTGGTAAGTCCAATTTGATGATAGAATATAACGTAAATGTTAAGACTCTTGGCAGTGGGGAGGATGTAAGAGACCTTGAGGTCTGTGTTGTTAGGACAGTCAAAACCGCTGCGCAGATTGTTGTTAAGAAGGCGTATGGTTGATGAATGTCAATGCACTATGAGATTGAGTTCAAGAACTGTGAGGTAATGTTACAGATATATAAGACCTTAGATAGACCCCACTTGGAGTATTGTGTTCAGTTATGGTCAATAGACTACAGGAAGGATATGGATACTATAGAGAGAGTGCAGGGGAGATTTACAAGGATGTTCCCTGGATTGGAGGGCGTACCTTATGAGAATAGGTTGAGTGTACTTGGCCTTTTCTCCTTGGAGAGACGGAGGATGAGAGGTGACCTGATAGTGTATAAGATGATGAGGGGCATTGATCGTGTGGATAGTCAGTGGCTATTTCTCAGGGCTGAAATGGCTGACACAAGGGGACATAGTTTTAAGGTGCTTGGAAATACGTACCGAGGGGATGTCAGGGGTAAGTTTTTCACACAGAGAGTGGTGGGTGTGTGAAATGCACTGCCAGCAGAGGTGGTAGAAGTGGATACAATAGTGTCTTTTAAGCCTCTTAGGTGCATGGAGCTTAGAAAAATAGAGGCCTATGCACTAGGGAAATTCTAGGCAGTTTCTAGAGTAGGTTACATGGTCGGCACAACAATGTGGGCCGAAGGGCCTGTAATGTGCTGTAGATTTCTATGTCTTATGTTCTATTCTATGTCAATGCACTGATGTGCTGAATTGATATGGATGAATAGTGTACAAGATAAACTTTTCACTGTATCTCAGTACGTGTAACAATAATAAAGTAATTTACTAATTTCCTACGTATTTCCTACATGCTGGACTCGAGGTTGAGTGTCACTGAAAGCTGAAGATCATATGCTATTGTATATCATCTTATTTGTGTTGTTAAGTATTGGAATTGGTTTATTATTATCACATTACCATGATACAGTGAAAAGCTTGTCATGCATACTGTTCATACAGATTAGATTATTACACAGAGCACTGAGGTAGAACAAGGTAAATCAAGAGTTGTGCATATTAAAATGTAACAGCTACGGGGAAAGTGAAGTGCTGGTAAATAAGGTGCAAGGTCATAACAAGGTAGATTGTTAGGTCAAGAGAGCATCTTATCATATAACAGGTCGAGTCAAGATGATAAGTGTGCTGTGATCCAGTAAAATCATTACTGTTATACATCTCCCTCTAACTGCCCCATTTTCTCTTGCACAGGAAACTGTCTACGAGTATTATGTTGATCCAAAAACCAAAGTCTGGACCTCATTTGAGGAAAAGTTGATGAAATCTTGGCGTTATCCCTCCAAGTAAGGACACTGCTTGAGTACATAGTTTGAGAATAACTTTCTTCACCATTGCTTGTCTTGTGCCTCTAGTCAGTGATAGCAGTTTGCTAGTCTCTGTGTAAACCACTGACAAGCCAGTTCCAAGTTCAAGGATCAACTGTATTCACCGTACACACTTACACATTTTAGGAATTTGCTGTGGTGTATTGGTTAGGCACAACATGCAACAAAAACAACATCACTCAACAATTATAAAGAATAAATAATTATTAATAAACAAACTTGGAGGTTAAAGTACAGATATGGAACACAATGTGCATAAATACATAAATACCAGAGTGTATTCATGTAAACAGCATTATAAAAAGTGGTTTGAAGTGTTAACAATGCAGTAATATGGGTGGGGGGGGGGTGACTAGAATGATTGATCAGATTAACTGTCTGTGGGAAGAAATTTTTAAGATGACATAAAGTTTGTGTTTTAATAGCCCCATGGTGCTTTCCAGATTGGAGTTTTTGGAAAAGGCAGTTTCCAGGGTGGGTAGTGTCTACAATGATTCTTCCTGTCTACTTCTTTGTCCTGGACTTACTCAAGTTCTGTAATGACCTTTGCAATACAGTATACAAAACTGCAGCAAACCGTCACATTCTGCTGACCTGACGGTCTGCTGTAGTGTTTGTAGATTGTAAAGAATGCTGCACCAAACCAGACATAACAGCTGATGTGAGGAAGCTGTCTATGGTGGCAGTGTAGAATTGGACCAGTACGTTCTGGGCAAGGTGAAAGATAGAAGGGGCTTATTGAACAGTGAGGCACAGTTTCCTTTCTGTGTAGAGAGGCTTTGTGGTGAACGGTGGTGGAGAAGTGATGTTTTTAATTGACCTTCTGTAAAATGCCTGAGCTGAAAGAATCCCACAGCCTGGACTATTTATGTTAAGGAAAGCTTCAGAATATCCCAGAGCTCCTTATAGTCAATGAAGGCTGTGGACCTTTTATCATCATTCTAAAATAGAGAAATACTCACTCAGAGTATTAAAATACATAGTGGTAAGCATGATGCTATTACAGCTTGGGGCTCTCCAGAGTTTGGAGTTAAATTCCACCCCATTCAATAAGGAGTCTTTGTTTGTCACCTGTGGAATGTGTATGTTTTCTCTGGGTCCTCGGTTTCCCCCCACAGTCCAAAAATGCATTGGGTAGGTTAATTGAGCATTGTAAATTGTCCCGAGATTAGGTTAGGGTTAACCAGGTTTGTGGGGTTGCTGGGGCTGCATGGCTCAAAGGGCCGAGAGGGCCCACTCCCTGCTCTATCACTAAATAAAAATAAAATAGCCACCAGATAGTCTGGAATATTGGCTGAAAATGGAGTTAATGTAAATTAATCCCATAATCCTCTTTACAAAGGTTCTTCTAACCTTCTAATCCTCCAACCCAAGGGAGTTAAGAGATCCTTCCTTTATGTTGTTTTTGAGAAACAGCATTCCCAGCAGCACAATAGTGCAGCGTTCCTCAGTGCTACCCACCCAGTGGTGTAGAGATGTCTCCGCACTGCTGTCGGACAGCGTTACCTCATCAACAGTGTGGCACTCCTCTGACTGCAATGCTTTGGTCTGGGCTTCCATAAGACATAGGAACGGAATAAGGCCATACGGCCCATCAAGACTGGTCCACCATTCTATTGTGGCTGGTTTATTATCTCTCTCAGCCCCACTCTCTTGCCTTCTCCCGCTAACTTTTGTCACCCTGACTAATTAAGAACTTATCAGCTTCCACTTTAAAATAGCCAATGACTTGGCCTCCACAGCCATCTGTGGCAATAAATTCCACAGATTCACCACCCTCTGGCTGGAGAAATTACTCCTGATCTCTGTTCTAAATAGCCATTCCTTCTGAAGCTGTACCATCTAGTTCCAGACTCCCCCACCATAAGAAACATCCTCTCCACATTCACTCTATGTAGGCCTTTCAATGTTCAATAGGTTTCATAAAGATCCCTCTCATTCTTCTAAACCCTAGTGAATACAGGCCCAGAGCCACCAGATGCTCCTCATATGTTAACCCTTTCATTCCCAAAAGCATTCTCGTGAACCTCCTCTGGACCCTCTCCAATGCCAGAACATGCCTAATAAAGCCTCAGCATTACACCCTTGTGCTTATATTTTAGTGCTGTTGAAATGACCCCTGAAGGACACCACTAGCCACTGGCAGCCAACCAGAAAAGGTTCCCTTTATTTCCACTTCTTGTCTCCTGCCAATCTTCTATCAATGCTAGTAGCTTACTTGTAATACCATGGGCTCTTGTTAAGCAATGTCATGTGTGGCACCTTGTCAAAGGCCTTCTGAATCCAAGTAAACACGATCCACTGATTCTCTTTTTGTCTGCCATTTCCTTGTCCTCCATTACTACTTCTCCAGCATAATTTTCCAGCAGTCTGATATCCACTGTATCTTCTCCTTTTCCTCTTTATACAATGCCTTGAAAAGTATTCTGTCCCCACACTTTTTTCACATTTTATTGACTCATTTTCTAAATTTAAAATATTTTTGGAGTAGGATTCTTTGAGCTAATCTAAAGATTATTGTGCATCATGTAAAAATCAAAAGAAAGATTCCAAAAACTGTCAACAATTTACTAAAAATTAAAAACCAGAATTGTGAAGCTGACAAAGTATTCATCCCCTATAGTTTTCCTCAGGTGCAATACCTTTCCAACTCACCCAGTTTGTTCATGTAGAGAACTGGAGGATCACTTGAATAAGTACCCCGTCTCTGTAAGGCCCAACAGACCAAACCAAGATAAAGACAAAAGGACATTCAAAGCAGGTCAGGGAAATGATAATAGAGAAGTGCAAATCTGGGGAAGGGTACAAGAACATCTCAAAGGCACTGAACATACTCAGTACAGTCCATTATGAAAAAGTGGAAAAAATTTTGAAACCACAGCCACTCTGCCAAGGTCAGGCCGACTCTCTAAACTTGATCACTGGAGAAGAATTGTACTTGTAAGAGAGCTACTCCGAGAGCTGCAGAAGTCAGTGGCTGCAACTGGAGAAGAAGTTCAAGGCTCCATAATCTCTAAGAACTTGCTCAGAAAGAGTATTAATGAAAGAGTGGCAAGGAAGAAGCACTGGCTAAAAAATAGCATATCCTCGCCCGTAGAGATTTCGCAAAGCGTCACTGAAAAGATACTGTAAAAATGTGGAAGAAGGTTTTGTGGTCAGATGAGACTAAAATGGAATATTTTAGCTTCAACATTAAGCAGTACATGTGGTGTAAATCTAATAATGTGCATCAGCCAGATAATAGCATTCTTACTGTAAAGTACGGTGGAGGTAGCATCGTGCCATGGGGATGCTTTTCAGCAGCAGGGACTGGAAATCTGGTCAGGATTGATGGGAAAATGAATGCTGCTAAATACAGAAAAATCCTTAATTAAAAATCTGCTGGCCTCTGTTAGATAGCTTAAACTGGGGAGCAAGTTTGTCAGGACAACGGCCCAAAGTACATTACCAGAACCACCATGGAGTGGCTTCAAATGAAGAAAATTGACGTCCTTGAATTGTCCACTCAGTCGTAACCTTAACCCGATCGATCATCTCTGGCAAGACCTCAGGACTACTGTCCACTACCACTCCCCAAATCACAGCTTAAACAATTTTGCAAGGAGGAATGGGAAAATCTTTCTCCATCATGTGCAAAGCTAATAGAGACTTAGTCAAGAAGACTAATGGCTATAATAGCTCAGAGAGGTGGCTTAATTAAGTACTGAACTAAGGGGGATGAATACTTTTGAACTCCTGACATTTCAGTTTTTGAATTTTTAATTTTTCATGCTTTACAATTTTCCCTGTTTATTGAGCTCCACTGTAGAAAAAGGAGTATGTGATTCACACATCAAATTTCTCAATTAAATTGATTAAAATCCCTGGTTGTAATACTCGCGTGAACTAAAGGTTGGGAACAGAATACTTTTACAAGGCCCTTAATATCTGAAATATCTTTTGATACCCTCTTTTATATTACTGGCTAGCTTACCTCCACATTTCGTTTCTCTTATTATTGCTTTTTTTAGTTTACTTCTGTTGGTTTTTAAAAGATTCCCAATCCTCTGACTTCCCACTTCTTTTTGCTACATCACGTGCCCCTCGCCTTTGCTTTTATGCTGTCTTTGACTTCCCTTGTCAGCCTCAGTTGCATCATCTACCCTTTAGAATACTTCTTCATCTTTCCTGCAATCTATTCTGCATTCCAAATTGCTCCCTGGAACTTCTGCCATTGCTGCTCTGTTGTCATCACTGCTAGTGTCCCCTTCCAATCAACTTTGGTCAGCTCCTCTTTCATTTCAACAGAACACCACCCTAACCCCTCTGCCTACCTGCCTGTCCTTTTGATACAATGTGAATCCTTGGGTGATAATGACTTAACGATGCCCGCAACTTCACACCTGGCAAATTTAAGCTGCATTACTAGGTTATCTACCCTATTCTGTACCTATTCCGTACACTGTGTGCATTCAAGTATGACAACTTTAGTCCTGTATTCCTCACCCTCTTTGATTTTGCCCCATGTTACACTTCAACTCATCCTATTCTTTGTAGGTTTGCCCTATCATCTGCCTGTCCTTCCTCACAGTCTCAAACACTGGATCTGCTCGTATACCAATTGCCCCATCCTCTGCCCTATCTCCCCGGTTCCTATTTAAACTCTCCTTAACAGCTCTAACAAATCTGCCCACAAGGATTTCTCATTTCTCTTGGGTTCGGGTATTACCCATCCATTTTGTACCGGTCATACCTTCCCAGTATAAATCAAAATGATACAGAAATCTGAAACACTGCCCCCTGCACAAATTCCTCAGTCACGCACTCAGCCACTAAATCATTCTATTCTCACCCACACTGACATGTGGCACAGGCAGCATTCCAGAGATTATTACCCTGAAGATCCTGCTTTTCAGCTGTCTACCTAACTCTCTATATTCACTTTTCAGGACTTCCTTCCTTTTTCTACCTGTGTTCTACCACAGCTTCCAGCTGCTGACTCAGCCCCCTTTAGTATGCTGTGGATAAGCTTAGAGACATCCCTGACCTGATATCTGGGAGGCAACATACCATTCCGGGTGTCTCTTTCACATCCACAGAGTCTCTTGTCTGACTGTGGAATCCCCTATCACTACTGCACTCCTCTTCCCTTCTGATCCACAGAGACCCATTTGCTGCAGCTTCGTACTGGTAGGTTATCACCCCCTCCAATGGTATCCAAAGTGGTATACATATCATTGAAGGGTTCAGCCACAAGGATACTGTGCACGAGCTACCTATTCTCTTTCCCTTTCCAGAGAGTCACCCAGGTACCTGTCTTCTGCACCCAAGGGGTGATCACCTCCCTATCTATCATCTTTTCATTCTCCCATATGAGCTGAAGGACAGTCAGCTTCCTTCACCTCAGCCCCTCTAGTGGAAGTTCCTTCAGAACTGCTCCCTCCTCCCACTGTGGCGGTATCGGTCTGGCACAGCCCTACCCCCATGACATTGTGGCCCTTCCTCTACGATGTTACCCCAGCAGTGGTGTCCTCTCAGGACCACCCCTCTGACAAGGTGAGTCTCTCTAAGTGCTTTGGAAAAGGCTCTAGAGGGTGTCAGCAAGTGAGGCAGCATCTATGGAGGGGAATAAACAGTTGATATTTTGGACTGAGACCTTCTATGGGGACTGGGAAGGCAAGAGGAAGAAGCCAGAATAAGAAGGTAAGGGAGGAAACAATAAAGCTAGCAGGTGATAGGTAAGACCAGGTGAGGGGGAAAGTGAGTGGGTAGGGGAGATGATTCCTTCCATAAACACTGCTTGACCTCCTGAGTTCTTCTAGCATTTTGTGTCTGTTGCTCTGGATTTCCAGTATCTGCAGAATCTCTTGTGCTGCAGGAGTGGTACTCAGTGTTAGAGTCATTCTGTTACACAGCAGCTATCTGACATCTTGCTCTGTTGTACTATGTTTTCTTTCTCTTCCACAGCCTGCCTTTCTACAAAATCATTGTCCCTACAGTGGATACGGTGCGGTACAACTTCCTGGTCACCAACCTGGTGGCCAACCAGTGCCCTGTGCTGCTGGTTGGACCAGTGGGCACGGGGAAGACCTCGGTGGCTCAGAGTGCACTTCAGAGCCTTGATCCAGTTACCTGGTCAGTGCTGACTGTCAACATGTCTGCTCAGGTATGGAAAATTCCCCCTTATTCATGGTATTATAGAGAAAAGTTACAAGGATGTTGCTGGGACTTGAGGACCTGAGTTATAGGGAAGGGTTGAATAGGTTAGGACTTTATTTCCTGGAGTGTAGAAGAATGAGGGGATGTGTGCACAATTTTGAGGGTTACAGATAGGGTAAATGCAAGTAGGTTTTTTCCACTGAGGTTGCATGAGACAAGTAGTGCTCGTCAGCATTGGACGGCAGCCCACCTAAGAGGAGGAAAACTCTGATTTTAAACCTCTGCTGCCTTGTGGCCATACCACCCATACCCACCCATGGGAAAGGCTTTGGGAGTAAACCCCGAGGAAGAAATCCGGAGCTGGGGTCCCTAAGGCAGTTTGATGTTGTTTACATCTTCACTCTGGCAACCTCTGCAACGACACTGGTGCCAAACTGTATCGGCGCTTGCCCTTCCCTTGGACTACATCAGTGACGTGGAGAGGGGGAGCCCGTTGCATGGGCAACAGCCAGTTCTTCAAATCTTCCCACCCAGGCTTGCGCCCTGGAGAGGACACAGTCCACCAGAGGTGCAAACCTCTGATCCCTGAGATCGACGGCTGCCTACTTCCCCTCTGACATCTGATTCCTAAATGGACATTGAACCCGTGAACACTACCTCACTTCTTTAATATATTATTTCTGGTTTTTGCACGCTTTTTAATCTATTCAATATGTGTACACTGTAATTGATTTACTTATTATGCTTTTTCTCTATACTATATATTTCACGACACATGCTGTTTCTGATACTACTACATTAGACTAGAATTAGAGGTCATAGGTTAAGGATGAAAGGTGAAATATTTAAGGAGAACTTTAGGGGCAACTTCTTCACTGAGACAGTGGTGTGAGTGTGAATGAATTGCCAGTAGAAGTGGTGGATGCACCATTTAAGAGGTTGGATAAGTACATGGATGGCAGGGGCATGGAGGGCTGTGGTTTGGGACAGTCAATGGGACTAGACAGAATAATAGTTTGGTATGGACTAGATGGGCTGAAGAGCCTGTTTCTGTGCGGTCATGCTCCATGAGGGGTGATTGATAAGTTCATGGCCTAAAGTAGAAGGAGTCAATTTTAGAAAACCTAGCACATTTATTTTTCCTACATTTACACACTTAGTCCGACGGTCGTGGAGCATCCGGATCCCTTCTTCGTAGAAGTTGGCGTCTTGGACCTCCACAAGTGGTCCACAGCAGGGGTGATTGATAGGTTCATGGCCTGAGGTAGAAGGAGATGAGTTATTAACTTCAAACTTTCTGCATTTTCATTCAAAGAGTTGAACTGCACGTACATGTAATGAGAGCTGTATAACTCATCTCCTTCTACCTTAGGCCAGGAACTTATCAATCACCCCTGCTGTGGACCACCTGGAGGTCCAAGAGGCTCTCGTTACATGCACGTGCAGTTCAACTCTGAGTGATAATGCAGAAAGTTTGAAGTTAATAACTCATCTCCTTCTACCTTAGGCCACAAACTTATCAATCACCCCTGCTGCGGACCACTTCTACAAAGAAGGGATCTGTATTCTCCACGACCGCTGGACTAAGTGTGTACATGTAGGAGGGGACTATGTTGAAAAGTAAATGTGCCAGATTTTCTAAAATTGACTCCTTCTACCATAGGCCACAAACTTATCAATCAGCCCTCGTATTTGCCCTTTGGAAATGAGCTGGTTACTTCAGCTCTTACTGGTTGAGTGGATGCATTCTCTGTTGTGAAGAGCAGTCAGCAGCTTTGCACACTGCCTAGAATTGACACTAAACCGTGTAGTTCACACAGCAAGATTACAAACACATCCCACTAAGCACTTAACATAGAAAACATAGGACATAGAAATTTACAGCACATTACAGGCCCTTCAGCCCACAAGGGAATAACATCTGCAACCTTCCAATCCTCCAATACTTCTCCCGTCCTTAATGATGATGCAAAGATCATCGCAAGAGGCTCAGCAAAATCCTCCCTCACTTCCCACAGTAGCCTGGGGTATACCTCATCCTGTCCCAGTGAATTACCTAACTTAATGATTTTCAAAAGCTTCGGCACACCCTCTTTCTTAATGTCTATATGCTCAAGCGTTTCGGTCCACTGTAAGTCATCCCCACAATTACCAAGGTCTTTTTCACTGGTGAATACTGAAGCAAAGTATTCATTAAGTACCTCCGCTACCTCCTCTGGCTCCATGCACACATTTCCACTATCACATCTGATTGGTCCTGTTCTCACATGGCTCAACCTCTTACTCTTCACATACTTGTAGACCTGGTCTATTTGTAAAATACTTAGTTTATTTGTTTGCTTGTAGAATGTTTAGTTCTGGTCACCCCTGTTACAGGAAAGATGTGGAAGCTTTGGAGAGGATGCTGAAGAGATTCATCAGGATGCTGCTGGGATTAGAGGGTATGAGCCATAAGAAAAGGTTGAACAAATTGGGTTGTTTTCTCTGGTGTGGAGGAGGCTGACAGAAGATATAACAGTGATGAAGATATGACAGATAAGATTATGGTGCATAGATAGAGTAGACAGACAGCATCTTTTTCCCAAAATTGAAACGTCTAATACCAAAGGGCATGTATTTGAGGGGGTAAGTTCAAATAAGATGTATGGGGCAAATTTTTAAACAGAGAGAGGTAGCTAGCTGGGGTGGTGGTGGAGGAGGCAGATACGATAGAGCCATTCAAGATGCTGTTAGATGGGCACAGGAATGTAAGGAAATAGAGATTGTGGAGGGTTTAGTTTAGTTAGCCATTTGATTATTAATTTAAATTAATTCTGCAGAACATTGTGGGCTGAAGGGCTTGCTCCTGTGCTGTACTACTTTCTGTGTAACCCCTCCAGCTGCCTTAGCCCCATTGTTCTGTCTAAGGCAGAATCATCTCCCCAAACAGCTTTCTCATGTTATGAGTGAAGAGCTCCAAAGTTCAGCTGCTGTAGAAGACCAGAGGGACTGGGACATGGGACCGCCAGCTACCACTACCCTTTCTGATGTGGAAATCTATTGCTGTTCTTCCGTCAGTACTGAATTGGAATCACGGACCTTCTTTTGAAATGACACCATGGCAGCTTCACGCTCGTGGTGTGCCCAGGTTCAGGAAGGAGGTTCACCACCTTCTCAAGCAGATGGGGAATGGACAGTGAATGCTGACCTTCCTGGCAATATCCACGCAGATCAGAGAGCACTACATCACAGAAACGGGTCCATTTGAAACATCAGGCTTCTGAACTGGTGTGGATAACTTCACTCACCATAACTCTCAAATGATTCCACAAACTGCAGGCTCACTTTCAAGGATTTTACAACGTTCTTGGTATTTTTTCATATGCACAATTTGTCTTCTTTTGCATGCTGTTTGTCAGTCTTTGTTTATGTATAGCTTTTAATAAATTCTATTGAATTTATTGTCCCATGAATGCCTGTAAGAAAATGAATCTGAAGGTAGAGATAATAATATGATAATAAATTTATTTTGACTGACTAATCCTTATTGAACTGTTATTCTACCTAGTTCCACCAACCCTCACATGGACCACAGCCCTCCATACCCCTCTCATCCTTGTACTTACCAAACTTCTCCGAAAAGTTTCAATCAAAGCAGTATCTACCACTTCATTTCATACTCACATCATCCTCTGAATGAAGAAATTCCCCCTCAGGTTCCCCTTCAACATCTCATCTTTCACCCTCAACCTATGACTTCTAATTTTAGTCTTACCCAACTTCAGTAGAAAAAGCCTGCTTGTATTTATCCTATTATATGCCTCATAATTTTGTATACTTCTATCAAACCATCACTCATTCTCCTATGCTCAGGAATGAAGTTCTAAAGTTCTCTGTCTCTTACAATATTATCGATATCTTTCCTGTAGGTGGGTGACCATAACTTCACACAAAGGTCGAGTAATGGATTGGTTGCAGCTGAGTGTGAACCCATGGAACATTCATGGTCCAGAAGCTCCTGGTTAAAGGGAAGGTTGAGTGGAGTTCCTGACCACAGACAGATTTCAGTTCTCTGGACAGTGAAATCTGTGCTTAGGTTTAAACAAAAGGTGATGGTGATGCTCAAGAGCCTAGGCAGGACCTTGTAGAGCAAGAGGGTAGGTGTAACTTGAAACTGTCAGAGCTGGTTAATATCAGAGCAGTCAAGGTGCAGATAAGAAGGAAAAAAGTGAACGGTGTGGTTAAGGACACATGGATCAGATAGGATCTGGAGAGTTACAAGTTAGAGAGAAGAAGCTAAAGAATGGACTTGGAAGAGCGAGAAGGTGGCATGAGAAGGCCTTGGTGAGTAGGATTAAGGAAAACCTCAAGGCATTCTACACATATGTGAAGAATAGGAGGATGGCCAGAGTGAGGGTAGGACTGATCAAGGATAGTAGAGGAAACATGTCTGGAGCTGGAGCAGGTAGGGAGGTCCTTAATGAATACTTTGCTTCAGTGTTCACCAGTGAAATGGACCTTAATGTAAGTGAGGACAGTGTAAAACAGGCTGATTTGCTTGAACATGTTGCTGTTATGAGAGGATATGCGGGAACTTTTGAATAACATTAGGATTGATAGGTCACCAGGCTAGATGGGATATACCCCTGATTATACTTAAGGAAGTGAGGGAAGAGATTGCTGAGCTTTTAGGATCTCAACATTGAAGATAGACAGCTGGAAAGGCAAAGGGGCATAGATGTTAGAGATAATGGGAAAGTGGATCACGGCATGGTTCCTTTGGAGTTGTGAATGTGATTCCTGACTCTCTTCACTCTTCTTCACAGACTACATCCAATAACGTCCAGGAAATCATCGAGAGCCATGTGGAAAAGAGAACCAAAGGTGTTTACGTTCCTCTCGCCGGCAAGAGGCTCCTCACCTTTGTGGATGACTTGAGCATGCCGGCCAAAGACACATTCGGCTCCCAGCCGCCCCTGGAGCTGCTGAGGCTCTGGATCCATTACGGTTTCTGGTACGACCGACGCAAGCAGACTGTAAAGCACATCAAGGTAATAAAGCTTTCCTTTTCACTACTTAGGCTTGTTCCAAAATAACCTGCAGCCGTTGAGGAAGTTTTGAACTGTAGTCAGTCACAGTGTGGAAAATGTTCCAGCCGACTCATCTGAATAGCCATTCGGTCCTCAAACTGAGTCTGGTGTTCAGTAAGATCCTGGTTGATCTTGTATCCCGTTATCCCCCTATAGAGTTCAGGCTTTGTCTCATTGAGGCTTTGGCGAGGAAGGGTGAAAGCTATAGGTAGACCTTTTTTGTTTAATTTTTCTTTCTTTCTCATTGCACAGTTAGAGCAGTAGGGATGCCAGCTGAGATAGTAGAATGCTGCTCTTGCAGGATGTGGGAAGGCAGAGAGAGACCTACAGTGTCTACCCCTGCAAGAAATGCATCCAGATGTAAGCTCTTTCAGACTGTGAAAATGAATTGGATGAACCCCAGGTCATTCAGGAGCCTGAGCTGATCAACAAGCAATACAGGGAGGTAGCAACAACCAAGGTGCCGGACTCAGGTAACTGGGTGACCATCAGGAGAGGGAAAGGGGATAGGCAGCCAGTGCAGGGTACCCCTGTGGCTGTTCTCCTAACAACAGGTATACCACTTTAGATAATGTTGGGCTCAGAAGGGTAGGGGGGAGAAGAGGACTGCGGTAGTGATAGGGGATTCCATAGATTGAGGAACAGGTAGGAGATTCTGTGGATGCAGTAGTGACACCAGATGGTATGTTGCCTCCCAGATGCCAGGGTCAGGGATGTCTCAGATTAGGTCTACAGCATTCTAAAGGGAGCAAGCAGCTGGAAATTGTGATACCTTTTGGTACCAACGACATAGGTAAGAAAAGAAGAGAGGTCCTAAAGAGAGAGAACTTGGAGAGTTAGGAAAAAACTGAAAAACAGGACCTCCAGGGTAATAATCTCTGGATTGCTGCCTCTGCCACGCACCAATAAATAATTTGGCAGACGAATGCGTGGCTGAGGAATTGGTGCAGGGAGCAGGCAGGGTTTCAGGATTCTTGATCATTGGAATCTCTACTGGAGAAGGTATGATCTGTACACAAGGGACGCATTATAACTGAAACTTAGAGAGAGGCCAATATCTAGATGCAGTGTGTAGTGAGACTGTGAGGAAGGACAGGCAGATGATAGGGCAAAACTGCAGTTAGTTGAATTGCAACATGGGGCAAAATTGAAGAGGGTGATGAAAACAGGACTGAAGTTGTTCTATTTGAATGCACACAATAAACAGAATAAAGTAGCAGCTAAAGATTGGCAGGTATGATGTTGTGGGCACCATTGGGTCGTTATATTCTAAGAATATTCTAAGGACAGGCAGATAAGCAGAGGGGATAGGTAGCTCTGTTGTAATGAGAGAAGAGCTTTCTAAAGTTGATTGGAATGGGATCCTAGCGGGGATGATGGTGGAGCAGCAATTGTGGGAGTTTGACGTTGACTTGCGTATGATGTTGTGGCCATCACAGAGTCTTGGTTGATAGAAGATCATAGTTAGGACCTTAACATCCAAGGATACACATTGTGTCAAAAGTCCATAGGATAGGAAGGTTAGCAGAGGGGGTGGTGTGGCTCTGTTGGTTAAAAAAAAAACAACTTTAAAAAAAAGGTGACATAGGATCAGAAGATGCAGAATCCTTGTGGGTAGAGTTAAGAAACTGGAAGGGTAACATGACCCTGAGGTATATGACCCGTTGGAGTTATATACCTCTGAACAGTAGCTAGGACGTGGAATATAAATTACAACAGAAGACAAAAAGGGCATGTAAAAGAGCATTGGGGATTTCAATATGCAGGTAGATTGGGAATATTAGCTTGGTGCTGGATCCCAAGACAGGAAATTTGTAGAAAGCCTAGGAGATGGATGCTTAGAGCATTTAATGTTTGAGCCCACGAGATGAAAGGCAGTTCTGGATTTGATGTTGTGTAATTAACCAAATTTGAATTAAATTGACTTTATTACTTACATCCTTCATATACATGAGGAATAAAAATCTTTACGTCTCTGTCTAAATGTGCAATGTGCAATTTATATAATTTATAATAAATAGTATATACAACAGGATAGTCCATATAACATAGAAATACAGTTCTGTCAGCATGAATTAAGCAGTCTGATGGCCTGGTGGAAGAAGCTGTCCCGGAGCCTGTTGGTCCTGTCTTTTATGATGCAGTACCATTTCCCAGATGGTAGCAGCTGGAACAGTTTGTGGTTGGGGTGACTCGGGTCCCCAATGATCCTTTGGGCCCTTTTTACACACCTGCCTTTGTAACTGTCCTGAATAGTGGGAAGTTCACACTTACAGATGCGCTGGGCTGTCTGCACCACTCTGCAGAGTCCTGCAATTGAGGAAAGTACAGTTCCCATACCAGGCAGTGATGCAGCCAGTCAGGATGCTCTCAATTGTGCCCCTATAGAAAGTTCTTAGGATTTGGGGCCCCACACCAAACTTCAACCATCTGAAGTGAAAGAGGCGCTGTTATGCCTTTTTCACCACAGAGCCAGTATGTACAAACCACGTGAGACCCTCAGTGATGTTTATGCTGAGAAACTTAAAGCTGTTCACCCTCTCAACCTCAGATCCATTAATGTCAATAGGGGCAAGTCTGTCTCCACTCCTCCACAACCAGCTCCTTTGTTTCTGCGACATTGAGGGAGAGGTTGTTGACACCACTGTGTTATGGTGATGACTTCTTTTCTGTAGGCTGCCTCATTATTATTTGAGATTAGGCCAATCAGTGTAGTGTCATCAACAGATTGGAGCTGTGGGTGGCGACACAGTCATGGGTATACAAAGAGTAAAGGAGGGGGCTTAGTACACAGCCCTGAGGGGCACCTGTGTTGAGAGTAGGAAGAGCAGAGGTGAGAGAGCCAATTCTTACCACCTGTTGGCGATCTGACAGGAAGTCCAGGATCCAGCTACACAAGGCAGGGTGATGGCCGAGCTTTCTGAGCTTCTTGTTGAGCCTGGATGGAGTTATGGTGTTGAATACTGAACTGTAGTCCAAGGACAGCATTCTCACATAAGCATCCGTCCTCTTCAGATGTGTAAGGGCGGTGTGTAGAGCTATGGCTATTGCGTCATCTGTCGATTGGTTGTGTCAGTAGGTGAATTGTAGGGGGTGCAGTGTGGGTGACCTGCCCCTCAAAGCATTTGCTTATTAGTGAAGTGAATGTGACAGGACGCCAGCTGTTCAGACATGTTACTTAGATACAGGAAAAATGGTGGATAATTTGAAGCAGGAAGGCACTCTACACTGGGAGAGGAAGAGGTTAACAATGTCTGTAAACACACCTGCCAGTTGTGCCGCACACACCCTGAGTACCCGTCCTGGGATGCTGTCTGGTTGCACAGACTTGTTGGAAACACCTGTGTACTTCAGCCTCAGAGATGACCAGGCTGCAGGTCACATCAGCAGCTCTCCTCGGGCTCATCAATATTGGCACCACTGAATTGAGTGTAAAAGAAGACTTAGCTTGTCTAGCAGAGAGGCAGTGATGTTGGTAAATCCACTGCGTTTACCTTTGAAGTCTGTGATGGTGTGCAGATGTTGCCATAAGCTGTGTGTGTTGTTGGTGGAGAACTGAGCCTGAATGCTGTCCCTGTATTGTTGTTTTGCTGCCTTGATGACTACACAGATCGTAGCTGCATTTCTTGAGCTCCTGCTGATTCCCAGAAATGTAAGCTCTGTGTCGCATGGTAAGTGTTGCTCGTACAGAACTGTTAATCCAGGGTCAAATTTGATTAGGGAGCTTAAGGTAAAGGACCCTTGGGAAACAGTGATCATAGAATTCACTCTGCAGTTTGAGAGGGAGAAGCTAAAGTCAGATATATCAGTATTACAATGGAGTAAAGGGAATTCCTGAAGCATGAGAGAGGAGCTGGCCAAAGTTGATGAGAAGGAGACACTATCAGGGATGATGGCAGAATAGCAATGGCTAGAGATTCTTTAAGCATTTCAAAAGGTACAGGATAGATATACCCCAAAAATGCAGAAGTATTCAAAATAAAAAGAAGTATTCTAAAGAGAAGTTTATGCCACTGTGACTGACAAGGGAAGTTAAAGGCAGCATAAAACCAAAATTTAGTGGAAAGTTAGAGGTTTGGGATGCTCTTAAAAACCAACAGAGGGAAACAAAAAAAAGCCATAAGGAGAGAAAACATGAAATATGAACGTAAGCTAGTCAATACTATAAAAGAGGATACCAAATGTTTTTTTAGATATATAAAGAGAAAAAGAGTGATGAGTGGACTGCTGGAAAATTATGCCAGAGAGGTAGTAATGGGGACAAAGAAAAGACGAACAAACTTAATAAGTATTTTGCATCAGTCTTCACAGAATGCCAGAATTTCAAGAGTGTCAATGGACAGATGTGAGTGTAGTTACTATTAATAAGGAAAGATGCTTGGGAAGCTGTAAGATCTGAAGGCAGATAAGTCACCTGGACAATATAGACTACACCCCAGAGTTTTGAAAGAGGTAGCTGAAGAGGTTGTGGAGACATTAGTAATGATCTTTTAAGAGTCGGTTGATTCAGGCTGCTCCGGGGTCCAGATTTGAGGACTCAATCTTGGTTCGGAAATCTGTCGCTCGTTTCAATTGTTTGCATGATTTGTATTTATTTCTCTCTCTCGTGTTTTGGGTGTTGGTCTTTTACTTTTATTTTTATTCTTTTTTTCGTTTAATTGGGTTATTTCGGGTTCCTTGCTTTCTGGTTACCTGTGAGCAAGCAAATCTCAAGGTTGTATAATATATAATTTGATAATAAATGTACCTGAATCTTGAATCTTTTTTTGTTCGCACATTGTGTGTTCTGTCTTGTTTTTCATGGGTTCTATAGGGTTTTTTTGTTTTGTGGTGGCCCGTAAGGAGAAGAATCTCAAGGTTATATATTGTATGCATACTTTGATAATAAATATTTTTAAACTTTGAAATATATCCAATGACTTGGCCTGCACAATGCTGTGGCAATGAATTCCACAGATTCATTCCACAGAAATCTGTCCACATTTCTGTTCTAAAGGAATGTTCTTGTATTCAGAGCCTGTGCCCTCTGATCGGAGACTCTTCCAGTACAGAAATATCCTCTCCATATCCACTCTATCTAAGCCTTTCAATATTTGATAGATTCAATGAGATACTCACTCATTCTTCTAAACTCCAGTGAGTGCAGACCCATCGCCAGCAAGCACTCCTCATAGTCCTGGGATCATTCTTGTAAATCTCTTCTCCTTCCATATGTAATGCGCAGTAAGGCTTCACTGCTAAGGTAATGGTTTCTCTGTAGCAGCAATCTTTGGGTTATGACTACAAATAACGGGGGCTTTGGAATATACGCTAGCCAATGAGAGGCATATTGTTCTTTCTTGTGGGTCTGGGAGCAGGGATTTTTTGGTCTTTTGTTGGCAAGTGATGAAGAGAGAAGACCTGAATGGAAAGAGTTGGTAGACCACTGGATGGAGTGGACTTGGAGTGAGGGTCGGATGGTCAGCAACCCTCATAGGAGGTCGATGGGGGAACAAATGGACGATTCTGTGAGCTCCAACGTGCACTTTAGACTGTTTCATTACAATGGACCTTTTTTCTTTTTATTTTCTTTACTAACCCTATAGTCAGATTAAGATTTATAAAGTCCAATCATTTAATTACATAAATTGTACTGTCTGATATTTTGAAATTTGGGTTGGTAACCGGGCAACACCTCACGCAGCATCCACACAAACGAGATTTCTCAGTTTGGCTGGGCCAGAGGCTGTCTTCCCCTAGACAAACACATGCAGGCTGAACCTCAGGCTTACAATTGTGGGGCCTCATCCGGGATTGATTCTGTTGGATGCTGTGTGATTGCCCTGAGCATTGAACCAGTGGGTTGTGTGTTTAAGTCTGTGCTGGTATGGATACTGGCGGGGTGGAGTGGTGGCGCGCCTCTGTGGTGTTACTGGTAACTAATGTGTGTGTGTTGAGTGGGGTGGATATTCGTTGAGGTTGTAGCATGGAGGTTTGATAAAGTGGCAGGCTCAGACCTTGTTTTAGTTCAGACTAGTGCTGACGTAGCGGTAGTGGAACCGCCAGTGTCTATCGGTGCCCCAGGTGAGGCGGGGCCACGGCCTGTCCATACTGTCAGGGAGGAGGAGAAGGGAGCAGCGTGGGCCGAGTCCCGTAGCTGGGGACGGAGACTTCAAAGACAGGATTCTATCATTGTGAAGGAGAGAGGGGAAGGAATGGTTGGATTTGGAATGTCTTAGTCCCTGTCCCCCAGTGAAAAGAGAGAATTCTAAGGTAGTTACCTCTCTGGCGAATTAATGGAAAAAAGCCCAGGTTCAAAGTCCCAGCTGTGGTAGGCTCCACCTATTCTCTGGAATAACGCCCACCCCTGAAAGGGAAGAGGAGTATGAGACTTGGGCGGAGAAGACCTCTCAGTTGTTAGATGAGTGGCACTGCCACGTAAAGCGACAAGAGATTTGTTGAAAGTTTGAGTGGGCTGATGTGGTGAGAGCTGTGAAAACACGCCAACCCTTAGCTAACATTGCTGATTATCTGGGCACACTGGAGAGCGCTTTTGGCACGACAGGGAGCCCACTGGAGCTCATGGCGGGGTTTCAGAACATGCATCAGGAGAAGGGGAGAAGCTTTCCGCTTACATTGTAGGCTAGAGAGGCAGCTCAATTGTTTGCAGCTCAGAGGGGTCATTTAGGTGGCTGAGGTGGATCAGTTAAGAATGGACCAGATAGCCAAGGGCGCGAGGTCCCAGGACCTGATGCCATTTGGTTGGCGGTCAAAAAGGGAGACATGGCTCAGGCGGAGAAGACGAAACAGGCATCGGTGTCTCCATTACTACGAGAATATCCTCGGTTGGAGTTGTGGAACCAGATCTTGTACCGGGTCAGTCACCCCTGGACCGACCTCGGCTTTGCCAGCTGGTTCTGCTGGAGAAGTATCGGAGGATTGCGTTGAAGTCACTTCGTGATGATTCTGGACATTTGGGGGTTGAAAAGACCTATGGATTGCTTAGAGATTGGTTTTATTGGCCTAAAATGAAGCCGGAGGTCAAAGAATACTGCAAGTTGTGCATTCGCTGCATACGGTGGAAGACACTGCCTACATGGGCAGCTCCCTTGTCCCACTTGCAGAATGCAGGGCCCCTGGACAAGTGTGTATGGATTTCCTGTCCATAGAACCCAATGCCAGCAACACGGCAAATATCTTAGTCATCACGGACCACTACACCAGATATGCGCAGGCTTTTCCTACCAAGGACCAGAGGGCGTCGATGGTGGCCAAAGTGTTATGGGAGAAGTATTTAATTTATTATTATAGCCTTCCCAGCTGGATACATAGTGACCAGGGATGGGACTTCAAGAGCAGACTCATCTATGAGTTACTGGGCATTCTTGGAGTCGAGAAGTCGAGTACCACATCCTATCACCCGCAGCGTGATCCCCAGCCAGAGAGGTTTAATCGGGCCTTGCTAGACATGCTTGGGACCCTGGAGATCAGCAAGAAGAGCAGATGGAGTCAACACATTGGACACCTGGTTCATGGTTACAACTGTACCCAAAATGAAGCTACTGGGTACTCGCCATATTATCTGATGTTTGGGTGCGAGGCGAGGTTGCCCATTGACCTTTGTTTTGGGACTGACGAAGGTGACTTACTGCCGAAGACTTATCTGAAGTATGTGTCTGGAATGAGAAAAAAGCCAAAAAGGGCTTATGAATTAGCCGGTGCCTGCCTGCCGAGCAGAATCAAGGAAATAAGAGGAGGTATGATCAAAAGGTGAGGTTCTCCCAACTCTTGCTGGGAGACTGGGTCCTCATTAGGAATCTGAGGCTACCTGCTAAACATAAATTGGCAGACCACTGGGTAACTAAGCCCTATCAGATGCTAAACCTACCAGTTTTTCGGGTGAAACCAGAGGATGGGAGTGGGCCTGTCAAGATTCTCCATCGGAACCACCTGCTGCCCCTAGACCCAGAGCCCAACTTGGAGCCGACACTTAGAAAGAGGACTCTGCAGAAATGTGGGCAGCTACAGGGCCCACAGCAGGAGAGGTTAGGCTGGCCCCTACCCCTGAGAAGGGCTACTGATTCGGAGGATAAGGACCTGGATGTGTGGTATATGCTGCCTTTTTCTAACTCCCTATTGATTGAGGAAGAGACTTCCAACCCTTCTCCTGCTGAGTCAGGTGAAATGGAGGACAGCCTGGGTTGCAGCGGGACCCTGCAAGGGATGAAGTGGGGCTTGGCCACGGAACAGAGGTGTCTGAGTTGCAGATGGGTACAAGTGATAGGTCGGGGGAGGCCTCACAGGTAGACCAAAAGTATTCCCAGTAGTGTCTGAATCTGAAGAGTTAGGTGAGGGGGTACGAAGATCTCAGAAACTTAGGAGACCACTGGACAGGCTGGCCTACATAACACCAGGGAAACAAAGCGTGACCCCTACGGGTTTGGAGAGCTATGTCACTGCCTTTTGCACCTGGATTGGACTTTGTGTTTTGCAGGAAGGGTTGGTGAATTATCTCAACGTCATGAGGACATGACTAAATTTGATGGGGGGGAGAGTGTAATGCACTGTAAGGTTTCACTGCTAATATAATGGTTTCTCTGTAGCAGCAATGTTTGGGTTATGACTAGAGATAATGGGGGCTTTGGAATGTATGCTAGCCAATGAGAGACATGTTGTTCTTTCTTGTGGGTCTGGGAGCAGGGATTTCATGGTCTTTTGTCAGGGTTGCACTTAGATAAGGGGCCTAAAACTGCACACCATATTTTAAGTGTGATCTGATCAATGCCTTATAAAGCCTCAGCATTACCTCCTAGCTTTATGTTCTAGTCCTTTCAAAACAAGTGCGAACATTGTACTTGCCTTCCTTACCACTGACTCAGCCTGCAAGTTAACCTTTAGAGGATCCTGCACGAGGACTCCCAAGTCCCCTTGCACCTCCAATTTCTGAATTTTCTCCCCACTCATAGAACAGTCTATGCCTTTGTTCCTTCTGCCAAGGTGCATGACCATACACTTCCCTACACTGTATTCCATCTGCCAGGAGCTGTGGAGTTAATCAAAGTACACACTGTAAAGCGTTGTGGCGTGGAGTGTGTTGGTTTTATGCTTGAGACATTTACCAGCTGCTACCATTCATTTCACAGGAGATGTTTCTGATGGGTGCGATGGGTCCCCCCGGAGGTGGCCGGACAGTTATCTCTCCACGCCTGCTAAGCCGCTTTAACCTGATCAACATGACATTTCCTGTGGTAGGTGGTCACTCTCCAGCAATACCTGACATAATTCCAGCATCTTAACAATTAAAATAAGGTGAAAAAATTTCATGAAATTGGGAGATGGACAGGACAATGTTTGTGGTCCTTGAGTCTGTCACATGTAATTTGTATTATCTACACTTCCCATTTCACGTGGAACTTGTTATTCCTTTTTAGTATATTAGCTTTCTTTGTCAAATATACATCAAAACATACAGTGAAATGTATCATTTGCTTCAAATCAGATCAGAGAGAATTGTGCCGGAGCCAACCTGCAAGTGTCACTATTCTTCTAGCAGTAACGTAGCATGCCCACAACTCACTGATTCTAACCTGTGCCTCTTTTGGACTGTGGGAGGAAACCGAATCACTCGAAGGAAACCCACAATCTCATGGGGAGAAAAGCCTTACAGACAGCGGCGGGAATTAAACCCCGGTCCGACAGCTAACCGCTCTACTACCGTGCTATCCATGCTATCCTGAAAGTAGCAACAAATGTAGGGGAAACATCTCTGAAATTCCTCTTCTACCATCTTAGTGATCAGAAATGAAGGGGCTTCACTGTGTCATTGACAGTGTCATACTGTACTGAGCTTCTGCAGACAGGTTCTGATGAAGGGTTTCAGTCCAAAATGCTGACTCTTTCTTCTTCTCCATAAATGCTGTCTGACCTGCTGAGTTCCTCCAGCATTTTAAATGTGTTATTCCTTTTTACTGTATTAGTTACTGAGTTTTATCTGCTCTATCTGCAATATCATATGCACCCATTAAACGTGTTGTGGTCATATAAGTTTGTGCACAGATGTACCTCACTCAACCTGATTTCCTGTTTCCTCATGCTCTTCAGCAGACTGACGTGAACATTTTCCCCTGACAGACCTCCCAGATTAAGCGTATTTTCAGTACGATGATAAACCAGAAGCTGCAGGACTTTGAAGAGCAGATAAAACCGATTGGCAACATCATCACAGATGCCACCATTGAGCTTTACAATGAGGTTGTTCAGAGATTTCTGCCAACGCCAACCAGGATTCACTACCTCTTCAACCTCCGAGATATCTCCAAGGTACCATTCTCCATCATTTACCCTCATCTCCATCTTTCTCTTGCTCTTTCAAGCTCTCACCTATCTCCCACTACTGCACTGTATTTTTCCCATTCTTTTACCCTTCTTCCTCGATTGTTGATACCTCTATCAAATTCTCCCTCATTCGTCTATGAACCAGGGATGAAGTCCTAACATAATTTGGAGTATTGTGTGCAGCTCTGGTCACTGGTCTACAGGAATTCGATTTCAACATTTAAGATGAATTTGGATAAGTATATTTTTGGGAGGGGAATGGAGGCCTATGTGCGGGTTGATGGAGTTTGACAGAACAACAGTTCAGCATTGATCAGATCGGCCTAAGGGCCTCCCCCTGTGCTGTAGTGCACTATGATTATGGTGAAAATTTGTTTTACTTTGTACTGCTCCCTGTTTAAGTTGAGTTCACACAGCACCATTGTTTACACTAAATCCTGCATTGGTTTGACTGCTGCCCACAGGTCTTCCAAGGGATGCTCCGTGTGCACAAAGATTACCATGACTCCAAATCCAGCATCGCTCGGCTGTGGGTCCATGAATGTTTCAGGTACCTTTCCTACTCTCTACCTTTCCCCCAGAGCTTTTCCCAATGCACCCCTGGGTCCTGTGAAGAAGGCTGTTGGCATGCTACCCTTCATCAATCAGGGTAAAGAGTACCAAAGCTGCAATTTTACAGGATGCTGCCCAGGCCACACTTGGAGTATTGTGTACAGGTCTGGTCACCCTGATATAGGAAAGATGTAATTAAACTAGAAAGAGTGCAAAAAAATCAACAAATGATGCCAGGACTACAGAGTTATAGGGAGAGGCCTTTTCTCCATGGAGTGTAGGAGATTGAGGAGTAATCTCATAGAGGGGCATAGATAGGGTAGACATGTTTCTTTTCCCCAAGTGTAAGGGGGTTTCGACTTTTAACACAACTGCAGAGGCTAATTAAAATGGCGTCTTTGTTATGTTAATCTGGGGAATGCGGCTTTGTTGTGTTAAACGCTGAGAAAGTTTGCGCTAACAGTTTGTTTTTGCTTTAGTGTGTGATAAGAGAGTGTTATGAACCAATTGGGATACTTGTTATGGTTTTGGTGTATTTGGAGATACTGTATGCGCGGGGTTTTGGGGGAGAAGGCGGGAGAGCGAGACAGATGATGGACGAGGTGCTGTGAGTCCGCTAATGGGGTCGGACCCCGAGCGGGACATTCGGCGAGGAGACGGAGACGGACTCGTGTGGAGCGTCTGGTCGACCACCGTTGTTGGTCCCAGGCGGCCGGTCGAGGTGGTCCGAGGGGGTCGCAGGGTGAAGAAGAAGGTCCTTGAGCTCCAACGGCTTGGGGTCTCTGGGGAAGCATGTTCCCAGCAATGTATCAATGAACTTCCGAAAGGAAAAGACCCTATTCCTGAAGGTTTAGAGGGGCCACGCCCCAGGGTGTCGCTATGGATAGAGGGAAGCGATGCTAAAGCTATCCTCGACCCCGGGGCACAGATCAAGTTGTTGTACAGTTTGTTTTACAACCTGTGTCTGAAGCCTTTA
Source organism: Mobula birostris (assembly GCF_030028105.1). NCBI lineage: Eukaryota > Metazoa > Chordata > Chondrichthyes > Myliobatiformes > Myliobatidae > Mobula > Mobula birostris. Next base: position 99,861,033 of record NC_092374.1, read on the forward strand.
CCCTTGACAACCGCAAGGGCACCAGAGACTTTGGGTACTAGTGGCAGTAGTTATCCAGAAGACGATGATTGGTTAATGACCCTGGAGTTCATGGGGGCATTTTCTGGGCACCCAGCATGTCGAGTTGCGTCTGAGGACGTGTGTAGCAGCCTTGAGCCGGTACCGAATTTAAACGAGCGACCCTGAGGGTGGCCAGGGGGGTCTACACAAGTTTGAGAAATCAAAAATTAGCAGAATTTCCAATCGGAGCAATACTCGCTCTAATCTGAGGTTTTCAATGTTAACTATCCCATCCCCGATCCGGAATATTCCATATTAACCCTCCCATCTCCTTGATCTGAGATATTCCACATTAACCCTCCTGTCTTCCTGATCTGGGATATTACACAGTAACTCTCCCATCTCCTTGATCCAGGATATTCCATATTAATTTTACCATGTGCCTGATAAGATATTCTACGTTAACCCTCCCATCTTCCTGAACTGGGATATTCCACATTAACCTTCCCGTATGCTTGAGCTGAGATATTCCATACTAATCCTACCATGTGCCTGATCCCAAGATATTCCATATTAACCCTCCCATCTCCTTGATCTGAGATATTTCACAGTAAACCTCCCATCTCCTTGATCTGAGATATTTCACATAACCCTCCCATCTCCTTGATCTGAGATATTTCACATTAACTCTCCCGTCTCCATGTTCTGAGATATTCCACATTAATTCTACCATGTGCCTGATCCCAAGATATTCCATATTAACCCTCCCATCTCCTTGATCTAAAATATTTTACAGTAACCCTCCCATCTCCTTGATCTGAGATATTCCATATTAATCCTACCACGTGTCTGATCCCGAGGTATTCCACAATAAACCTCCCATCTTCCTGATCCAGTATATTCCATGTTAACCATTCCTTGTGTCTGATTCTGAGATGCTCTACATTAACCCTCCTATCTCCCTAATCTGGGATATTCCATGTTAACCAATCTGTCCACCTGATCTAGGGTAACACTCCCTGATCCACGTTAACACTCCCATCTCCCTGACCTAGGGTGTTTTCTGATCGGTTTGTGGACCAGAAGGACATGGAACTGTTTATGACGTTGCTGAATGAGAAGTTGGGAACCTTCTTGGATATGACATTCCACAATCTCTGTCCTAACAAGCAACCACCCATCTTCGGTAAGTATGGACTTACTAGTGGTATAGGCCAGGAGTTGCTCCCCTGCATCATGGTGTCCATTGAGCTCAGGCACTTACACAGCATCTATTGAAGTTCCATGTGTATCATTTGCCAGAAGATTTGTGTGGTGAGTATGACTAGGTTTAAGCATCTGTTCCTTTTCATGTCAACATTGCGTAATGGTTTGGAATTCTATCCAGGACTTTCCTGAGGTACCTGGGGAAGATGCTGTGTTTAGAATACCAGGCTGCCTTCCTGACCAGTTCATAAACCCAAGAGACTCTGCAGATGCCAGAAATCCACAGCAACTCACACAGAGTGCTGGAGAAACTCGGAGGGTCAGGAAACAGCTATGGAGAGGAATAAACAGTTGAAATTTCAGGCCAAGACCCTTCATCAGGACTGGAAAGGAAGGGGCCAGATGATGTGGGGAGGTGGGAGGAGTATAGCTGGCAGGTGATAGGTGAGACCAGGTGAGGGGGAAGGTGGGTGGGGGAGGAGGATGAAGTGGGAAGCTAAGAAGTGATAGGTGGAAGAGGTAAAGCACTGAAAAGGGAGGAATGTGATAGGAGAAGAGTGTGGACCATGGGAAAAAGGGAAGGAGGAATGAACCAAAGGGAGGCAATAGAGATGGAGTGAGAGGGGAATGGAAAAGGAGAGAGGAGGTATGGGAGAAATTATCAGAGGTTAAACAAATGAATGCTCATACCACAGGTTGGAGACTACCCAGACGGAATGTCATGTGTTGCTCCTCCAACCTGAGATTGGCCTCAATATGGCAGTAGAGGAAACTGAGGGTGGAGGACAGACATGTTGGAATGAAAATGGGATTGGGAAGTAAATTAAAATGGCTGGCCACTGGAAAATAATACCTCTTGCGGCTGTGTCTACAGTGCAGTCTATGGTGTTTACTTGAACCATCCGCTTTTGATGCAATGGCGACAGATGGAAAGTGCATTGCTAGGATTGTGGTCTATCTGCTGGACATAGGGTAGGAAATAGGTTTCTGCCAAAAGCTGTGGCTTCATTAGAAAAATATTCATACCGATGGCACTTACTATCACAGTGAATGGCTGTTTATCGACTAAAACCCCAGCCTCATTCCCCTAGTAGATGGACTTGTGTACAGATATGGGTCTCCGTGCTTGATCCCTGACCTAATTCCCGAGGGCCATCATGATTCCATTAGCATTATGGCCTCTCACTGCTCTAGGAAATTCTTCCCAAAGCTCGATGTTGGAGAAAGCTTCAGGCTAAGTGGGAATTCCCACCGTACATGGGGGAAACAGATGACTGAAATCCAGTGGTAGCCATCACACCCTGTGAGATACAAGCTGAAATACCTCTTTCATACAGAGAGTTCTGATATCCCTCTGGATTTGGGCAGCGGGTACAGGTGAAGCAGTTATCAGGGGGAAGCTCTCTCAGTGCTTATGAGCAGCGTCACCTGAACTGTGGAATATTACACCTTTGGCCACTTTCTCATCAAAATTATCACCAAGGGAGATAGAACAGTACAGCACAGTACAAACCCTTTGGCCCATGAAGTTGTGCCGACATATTTACTTACTCCAGGATTGATCTAACCCTTTCCTCCCACATTTCCCTCCATTTTTCTATCATCCATGTACCTCTTAAATGTCCTTAATATCCTTTCCACTGCCACCAGCCCTGGCAACATGTTCCACGCTCCCACCATTCTGTGTGGGGAAAAACTCACCTCTGCCACCCCCTACCAATCACTTTTTTTCAGTCATCTTAAAATGATGCCTCTTCGTGCTAGCCATTTCCACCCTGGGAAGTAGTCTCTGGCTGTCCACTTGATTAACTTGTACACCTTGAATCCTCCTTTACTCCAAAGAGAAATGGTCTCTCTGAAATGTTCAATCATCACCCTTCGAAAGGGGACCCCAAACCTGACTGCTTTCCTGTTCCAGGTTCACCAGTGCTACATGAGGTGGTTTAGCCCCATTTTCCAGCGCAGCACCTTCAGCTGTCAGCCCAGGGCGTGCAATCAGCCAGCCCCAAGGAAACATGATCTCGGCTGGGTTTGGGGGTAGTGGGTGGCAGAGTCTCTCCCAGATATCAGACTTCATCTTTGTTTGCAATGCATACAAAATGGAAGCCCAGTTCAAGAATCAAGTGCCACCTCCCCACACCAAATCCCTTTCACCTACCAAAGTGCACCAACAGTTCTCCTACAGGTAGGCCCTGATTAATGTGGAAGTCTTTCTTTCTTGGCCAGGTGACTTCATGCGAGGAGATGTCTATGAAGACCTCCCCAACTTCAAGGCACTGAAAGCCTACATGGAGGCCCAGCTGGAGGAGTATAACGCCACCCCTGGGGTGGTGCCAATGAGCCTTGTTCTATTCAAAGATGCCATTGAACACGGTAACCAAAATAAAACTATTCTGGGGCTCTTATATCAAATCAGTAAGCACAGACCTTCAAAACTTGGCTACTTGTCCTTCCCACTTTCTCAACTTGACCATAGCTGCCTTCAGTCTTTGAAAGGCTACAAAATGTTTTAAGAAAGATGTTTGTGCTATCACAATGGATAAAGCACCAAGAAAACCTTTTCCCTGATCCCAGCCCAGCCTTCAGGTGTCCTCTGAGCCTATTATTTATTTCGAGATACCTACGCTGCCCAATTACACCGACAAGATCAATTAACCTACTAACACGTATGTGTCTGGAATAAGATAAGGTAAGATATAGGAGCAGAAGTAGGCCACTCGGCCCATCAAGTCTGCTCCACCATTCAATCATGGGCTGATCCAATTCTTCCAGTCATCCCCACTCCCCTGCCTTCTCCCCATACCCTTTGATGCCCTGACTAATCAAGAACCTATCTATCTCTGCCTTAAATACACCCAATGACTTCGCCTCCACAGCCGCTCGTGGCAACAAATTCCACAGATTTACCACCCTCTGACTAAAGTAATTTCTCTGCATCTCAGTTCTAAATGGATGTCCTTCAATCCTGAAGTCGTGCCCTCTTGTCCTAGACTCCCCTACCATGGGAAATAACTGCGCCATATCTAATCTGTTTGGTCCTTTTAATATTTGGAAGGTAAGAGGAAACCGGAGCACATGGAGGAAGCCCATGCAGTCATGGGGAGAATGTACAAACTCCTTACAGACAGCAGTAGGAATTCTACCCCAAGCCTCTGATCGCTGTTGCTGCAAAGTGTTACACTAACCTCTATGCTACCACGCTGCCCCTAATGCTGGAAATACTCAGCAGATCAGGCAGCATCTGTGGGAAGAGACTGTTAGTATATCAGGTAGAAGATCTTCTGTATTGATGGTAAGCAAGGAGACCAGTTGTCTCCATGTGTGCTACGCATGTTGGCCTGCCTGCAGCTGAATCCCCCGCTCTTCCTCCCACAGTGACCCGGATAGTGCGTGTGATTGGCCAGCCCCGAGGAAACATGCTCTTGGTTGGGATTGGGGGCAGTGGGCGGCAGAGTCTCTCCCAGCTATCAGCCTTCATCTCTGTCTACAAAACGTACAAAATCGAAGTTACTAAGGTCTATCGCAAGCTGGAGTTTAGAGACGGTAGGTCCTCTCCCTGTACCAACTTCATGTTGTGCTGGTGATGTTACAATGGGCATCCTATGATTCATAGAACATAAAAAGTCAAACCTTACAGCACATTACAGGCCCTTTGGCCCATGATGTTTTGCCAACATTTTAACAGACTCTGAGATCAATCTAACCCAGGGGTTCCCAACCTTTATAATGCCACAGACCGATACGATTAAGCAAGCTGTCTGTGGATCTCAGGTTTGGAACCTCTGATCTAACCTTTCCCTCCTACATAGCCCTCCATTTTTCTATTATTCATGTGTCTATCTAAAATGCTATTAAATACTCCTCATGTATCAGTCTCTACCACCACCTCTGCCGTGTGTTCCACACACCCACCACTCTCTGTGAGACCACCCCTATACTTTCCTCCAATCCGCTTAAAATTACACCCACTCGTATTAACCATTTCTACCTCAGGGAAAAGTCTCTCATCATCTTGTACACTTCTTTCGAGTCACCTCTCATCCTTCCTTGCTCCAAAGAGAAACTCCCTAGCATGCTATCTTGTGGAGCTTACACAGGCATCAGAATCAAAATCAAGTTTATTATCACTGACATACTTATGACGTGAAATTTGTTGTTTTGCTGCAGCAGTACAATGCAATACATAAAATATACTAGATTATAATAAGGAATATATTTTAAAAACTAAGTAGGGAAAGAAGAGTGCAAAATAGGGAGGGTAATGTTAATGGATTCTTGGACTGTTTAGAAACCTGATGGTGAAGGAGAAGAAGCAGAAATGAAAACATTTCAAGATCCTGTGATAGCCACAAGAAGAGGCTGTGTCCTGGCTGGAGTGGTTCCCTAAAGACTAGTGCTGCCGTCCTGAGGCACCTCCTTTTGTCCTCAATGGTGGAGAGACCAGTGCCCATGATGGAGCTGGCTGAGTTAACAAGCTTCTGCAGCTTTTTCCGATCCTGTGCATTGGTGTCTCTTTACCAAACTGAAGCAACCAGCTCTCTGCATCTGTAGAAATTCGCTAGAGTCTTTGGTGTCACACCTGATGTACATCTGTAGAAATTTATATCTGAATGGAATCTGTAGAATGACATCCCATAGTCTTGAAGAAATGGGAAACAAATATGACTTTAAAAGCTTTCATGTTTATTGAACTCACCTGTACCTTCGCAGATCTCAAGAAAATTTACAAAGAAGCTGGAGTTCGAAATAATCCAACAATGTTTCTCTTCACGGATACCCAATTAGTTGAAGAGAGCTTCTTGGAAGATATTAATAATATCCTGAGCTCAGGACAAGTTCCAAATTTGTTTAAAGCAGATGAACTTGAGGAGGTGAGTGAATGATAGACATGCAAACTGGTTTAAACCTCCCAGCTTCATGCAGAGTTCCTTTACATCACACTGAGATCAACACCAGAGATCTGTAGAATTACAGCACCTTCCTTCCTCCTATAATTCAAGTTTCTTAGATTAAAGGCCAACACACCATTTGTCTTTGTTACAATGGAGGAGACACACGTTAGGAACTTACACACATCCATGAGAAAATGAGCAGAAAGTGTAACTGATGGATGGTCCATTGAATAAGGATACAGAGAGAAAGACACATTAGACTAACATAAATTGGTTAGTGACTAGATGTTTGGATTTTAGGATCCCGCACATCTTGGGAAAGGTGTGGAGTTTCATTGCTTCTGTAAGACCATAAGACCATAGAGTTAGACTATTCGGCCCATCAGGTTTGCTCCGCCACTCGATCATTGCTGATTTATTTTCCTTCTCAACCCTGTTCTCCTGCCTTCTCCTTGTAACCTTTGACATCTGTCGTAATATAAAACCTGTCAATCTCTGCTTTAAATATACCCAGTGACTTGGTTTACACAGCCGTCTGCGGCAATAAATTCCTCAGATTCCTCCTCATCCCTGTTCTGAAGGGACGTCCTTCTGAGGGAGAATAAACAGAATATACTTAAAATGGTGGCAAAGTAACAGAAATATTAAGTTATAATAGACCTTTGACCAGAAGTCTGGAGAAGAGGAGACTTCAATCATATCCACTGCCTGAGGATAAAAGGCAGCAGTGGGTTGTGGCAATGAATCCAGACATCGGATGTTTGGAGAGGAGGGGACTTCAATCAGGTCCACTGCCCGAGGATAAAGGGCAGCAGCAGTTCGCGGCAGCATAATAGAGCTTTGACCAGTGACAAATCGGTGTCTGAGAATGATTAGTAAGAGCAAATTAAAGGAAGGCAGGGGCAAGCGCAGTGGCTGTCAACTGAGTGGACATAGTCATTGTGGTGATCTTGAGACTTCAGTGAAGAGAGACTTCACTCAGAGAGCAAAGGGAAGAAAAGCTCAAGGTTTTTTTCCTCCTTATATCTGCTCAGCTAAGACAGTAGAGTGAAATGCTCCTCTTGCAGGATGTGGGAAAGCAGGGAGACCTCCAGTGACCCTGCGAGAAGTTCATCCAATTGCAGCTTCTATCACTCAGGAGACTATAGGGGTGATAGATAGGACATATAGAGAGGTAGTTGCACACAAGGTGCAGGACACAGGAAACTAGGTGACACTCAGGAATGAGGAAGGGGTTAAGGAGCCAGTGCAGAGAACTCTGTGGCCATCCCCCTCAGCAACAGATATATCATTTTGGATACTGCCGTGGCAGATGACCTATCAGAGGAGAGTCACAGTGGTCAGATCTCTGGAAATGATTTTACCTCTGTGACCCAGAATGGAAGAGGGTAGAAGCATGCTGTGATGATAGAGGATCTGTAGGTTCTGTGGACAAGAACAAGATTCCCGGATGCTATGTTGCCTCCTGGGTGTCAGGTTCCAGGACATATCAGATCGAGTCCTCAGCATTTTAAGTGGGAGCGTGAACAGCCAGAAGTCGTGATCCATGTATGTACCAATGACACGGGTAGGACGAGTGATGAGATTCTATGTAGGGAGTTCAGGATGTTAGATGCTAAGTTAAAAGGCAGTACCTCCAGAGTTGTGATCTCAGGATTGCTACATGTGCCATGTGCTACAGAACTAGGAAGATTATACAGCTTAACACGTGGCCATGGAGTTGGTGTAGGAGGGAAAGCATAACATTTTTGGATCATTGAAGGTGGGACCTGTACAGAAAGGGCTGTTAGAACCTGAGCTGGAGGGGTACTAATATCCTAGCAGGAAAATTTGTTAATGCTACACAGTGGGGTTTAAATGAGAGTTGGAGGGAGATGGAAACCAAAGTACCAGAACAGTTAGTTGAGAGGTTGTCGAGGCAGATGTTGGTAAGACCTCAGACAAAGTTAGGAATCAAAGAGTTGCAACATAAAAGCCGGACAAAATTGAATAGGGTGAATACAGGACTGAAGATGTATCTAAATGCGCAGTGGACGAAATAAGGTAGAGGAACTTTGCAGCACAGTTGCAGATTGTCAGGTATGATGTTGTAGGCATCACTGAATCATGGCTGCGAGATTATAACTGGGAGCTTAATGTCCAAGAATACACATTGTATTGAAAGGACAGGCAGGAAGGCAGAGGGGGTGACATTGCTCTTTTGGTAAAAAATGAAATCATATCATTAAAAAAAAGGTGACCTAGGCTTAGATGATATTGAATCATTGTGGATAGAACTAAGGAACTGCAAGGGTAAAAAAAGACCCTGATGGGAGTTGTATACAGACTCTTCCCCCCCCCCCCCCACCAAACAGTATATGGCCTACGAGTCACAACGGGAGAGAGAAAATACATGCCAAAAGGACAATGTTACAATAGTCACGGGGGACTTTAATTTGCAGGTGGATTGGGAAAATCAGGTTGGTCCTGGATTATAGGAGGGGGAATTTCTAGAGTGCCTACGAGATGGCTTTTCAGAGCAGCTCGTGGGGATTAGCTATTCTGGATGGGGTGTTGTGCAATGAACCAGAATTGATTAGAGAGGTTAAGGTAAAAGAACCCTTAGGGGAAAGTGATCATAATATTTTTGAATTTACCATGAAATTTGAGGAGAAGCTAAAGTCAGATGTATCAGTATTACAGCGGAGTAAAGGGAATTTCAGAGGTATGAGAGAAATTGGCCAGAATTAATTGGAAGAGAACACTAGCAGGGATGATGGCAAGCAGCAACGGCTGGAATTTCTAGAAGTAATTTGGAAGGCACAGAATATATACATCCCAAAGAGGAATAGGTATTCTAAAGGCAAGATGACAAAACTGGCTAACAAGAGAAGTCAAAGCCAATATAAAAGCCAAAGAGAGGGCATATAATAGAGCAAAAATTAGTGGGAAGTTAGAGGATTGGGAAGCTTCTAAAAACCAACTGAAGGCAACTAAAAAAGTCATTAAGAAGGTAATGTTGCAAAACAAAAGTACACTAGCCAATAATATTAAAGAAGATACCAAAAGTTTCTTTAGATACATAAAGTGTAAAAGAGAGGTGAGAGTGAATATCAGACCACTGGAAAATGATCCTGGAAGGTAGTAATGAAGGACAATGAAATGGTGGACAAACTGAATAAGTATTTTGCATCAGTCTTCACTGTGAAAGACACTAGCAATATAGTAGAAGTTCCAGGTGTCAGGAGGCATGAAGTGTGTGAAATTAGTATAACGAGAGAAAAGATTCTTGTGAAGCTGAAAGGTCTGAAGGTAGATAAGTAACCTTGAACCAGATGGTGTGCTCCCTAGAGTTCTGAAGGAGGTAGCTGAGGAGATCATAGAGCCGTTAGTAATGATTGTTCAAGAATCACTAGGTTCTTGAATGGACTGGAAAATTGCAAATGTCACTGCACTTTTCAGGAAGGGGAAGAGGCAGAAGAAAGGAAGACTCTTAGCCAGTCTGACTTCAGTGGTTTGGAAGATGTTGCAGTATTGAGGATGAGGTCTCAGGGTACTCGGAAGCACATGACAGAATAGGCCATAGGCAGCATGATTTCCTCAAGGGAATTCTTTGAAGAAATACAAAGCAGGATATATCAAGGAGAATCTGTTGACGTTGTGTACCTGGATATGCAGAAAGCATTTTTAAGGTGCCGCACATAAGGCTGCTTAACAAGCTACAGGCCCAAGGTGTTACAGGAACGATTCTACCAAGGATAAAGCAGTGGCTCATTGGCAGGAAGTAAAGGATGAGAATAAAGGGAACCTTTTCTGGTTGGCTGCGGTGACTAGTGGTGTTCCACAGGGGTCTGTGTTGGAACTGATTCTTTTTACATTCTATGTCAATGATTTGGATGATGGAATTGATGGCTTTATTGAAAGTTTGCAGATGATATGAAAATAGGTGGAGGGTCAGGTAGTTTTGAGGGAGTAGGGAGGCTGCAGAAGGACTTGAATCCTTGTGCAGGATTCTCTATGGTGAGGAAGACAAATACAAATTAGCATTCATTTCAAGAGAACTAGAATATAAAAGCAAGGATGTAATGTTGAAACTTTATAAAGCAGTGGTGAGGCTTTACTTGGAGTATTGTGAACAGGTTCAGGCCCCTTTTCTTAGAAAGGATGTGCTGAAATTGGAGAGGGTTCAAAAGAGGTTCACAAAAATGATTCCAGGATTGAATGGCTTGTCACATGAAGAGCGGCTTTGGGCCTGTATTCACTAGAATACGGAAGAATGAGGGGTGACCTCATTGAAACCTATCGAATGGTGAAAGGCCTTCATAGACTGGATGTGGAGAGGATGATTCCTATGGCGGGAGAGTTCAAGACCTGAGGACACAGCCTCAGAATAGAGGGTCATGCTTTTGGAACGGAGACAAGGAGGAATTTCTTTAGCAGAGAGTGGTGAATCTCTGGGATTCTTTGCCACTGGCAGCTGTGGAGGCCAAGTCTTTTTGTAGATTTAAAGCATAGGTTAATAGATTCTTGATTGGTCAGGGCATGAAGGGATATGGGGATATTGGGGCTGAGAGGAAAATTGGATCATCCATGATGAAATGGCAGAGTAGACTTGATGGACCAAATTGCCTAATTCTGCTCCTGTATCTTATGGTTTTATGGTCTTATTAGGTCGCTTAAGCTGACCTGCTACGTTAATACTGTGTTCCTGCTCTGTCCCCACCGTTCTCGATGCCTTTCAAATGTCTCCGGGAATGTGGCCTCTCCAGACCTCAGTGGTAAAGAGTTCCACAGGTTGACCACCCTCTGAGAGAATGTTTCTTAGCTCAATCTTGATCATCTGTTGCACATGCTGAAACTGTAAGCCATTGCACATATAGTCCTGGGAAAAATTTGACCCACATCTACTCTTTCGGAGTATTAATGGATTCACTGAGATTCTCTTGTGTTCTTCTAAAGTCCAGAAATTGCAGGCCTAGTTTACCTAAACCTTCCGTCCCAGGAGTCTCTCTGCTGAACCTGCAGTGCAACTCCTCAATGCAAATGCCTCCTTTAGGTAAGCAGATCAAAACTCCAAATGTAGTCTTATCATTCACCATCAACAACTCTACAGTAAGCACCATTTCAACATTCAGGCTCTTGGGCATCATTATGACATGGGATCTCATTAGGATGTACTTCTTATGGTAGTTGATAAAAATTACTTATACTCTGCCATCATAGAGAGCATCCTCACATGAGCCATTGCTCTTTGGTTTTGTGCAGTACTCTTTCACAAAATTACAAATCTATAGTGAACTGTCAGGTCCGTAGGAAAGGTCATTGGCTGCAGTCTCCCATCCTTGCAGGACTTGTACATGTCCAGGAAGAGAAGCAGGCAGGAAAAGTCATTGCAAACACCACCCACCCTGAAAACTGCCTTTTTCAAAATACTATATACTTTGGACAATACTTTTCCAAAATACTATAGGACTATTAAAACAAACAAAAAAAAAGCTTCATGCCATCCTAAAAGTTACTTTCCCCAGGCAGTTAATCTGATCAACTATACTGGTTAGCCCCCACCCCCCATCCTCATATTGCACTGCACTGTAAACAATTTAAACCACTTTATATAATGCTGTTTACATTGTAAATACACTCTGGTATTTATGTATTGGTGCACACTTTATTCCATGTCTGTATTTTAACCTCTAACTTGATGTGGTTATTAATACTTTTCTCCACCTCTAGATCAAAAATGCTCTTCTAAATGAAGCAAAAAATGAATCTGTTCCTGAAACAACTGAAGGAATCTTTAATTTCTTCATGGAAAGAGTGCAAAGCAATCTGCATGTGGTGTTGTGCATGAGTCCTGTTGGAGACCAGTTCAGGTGAGGCCTAGTGGTGGGGTCTATACTTTTCTCAGGGCCAGTCTGTAGAGAATCCTGTGTGATGATATCATGTTACAACACTGAGGACTTTCGTTCTGCATCAACAATGGACTTCTAATTCAAATCCTGGGACTGTTCTTTTCATGATCTGTTTCTAATAAGCTCACAGTGTGAAGTTATTCCTGTCTGTCTTACTCCCATTCGCTTTCCGAATCAGATATCACAGTTCATCCAGCCTTCCCCTCACTGAGTCCATGCCAGTCACCTAGCAACTCTCCTAATAATGTTCTATACAAGGGCATTTCAAATGCCTCAGTAGATATTTCTGAAATGTTTCCATCACCCTCTATGAGTTCCAGGGGTTAATCACTCCTGGGTGAAGTCTTTTTTAAACTCTTTCAGATCTATCCATACCTTCCTTAAACCCATGCACTCTGATTGTTAATTCCTTCAGGGTGAGCACACTCAAGTCTTTTTCCAGAGTTGGGGGAATCAAGAACTGGAGGGTATTAGTTTAAGGTGTGAGGGGAAAGATTTAGTGGGCACTTGAGAGGCAAATTTTTCACCCAGAGAGTGGTATCTATGTGGAATGAGCTGCCATAGGAAATGCTTTCTGCAGGTACAATAACAAACAGATTTTATCAATGAAGGTATCCTATCTGGATACACCACAGCTTGGTACAGCAACAACTCTGCCTGTGACCACAAGAAACCTCGGAGAGTTGTGGACACAGCTCAGTACATCACGGAAACCAGCCTCCCCTCCATGGACTCTGTCTACACTTCTTGCTACCTCAGTGAAGCAGCCAGCATAATGGAAGTCCCCACCCACCCCTCACCCTTCTATTGGGCAGAAGATACTAAAGCCTGAAAGCACAACCACAGCTTCTACCCTGCTGTCACCTTGAACAGACCTCTTATACAATAAGATCTACCTCATTATGACCTTTCACCTTCCTGTCCACTTGCACTGTACTTTCTGTGTCACTGTTACACTTCATCCTGTTCTACCTCAGTGCACTGCAGAATGATTTGATCTGTAGGAGCAGTACACAAGACAAGTTCTTCACTGTATCTTGGTGCATGTGAACAATGAGAACAATTCCAGTTCTCTATATCTGTCATAAGTTTCTGTTACTCACCCTGTGATATGTGTTGACAATCAGGGATCCTTGGACTTGTTGACCCTGCTCTTCACCATTACAGTAACACACTAGCCTTCATTTCTCACTTTACTGATAACCTGCCTGTGCTGAGTTCACACATCCCCTCTGTAACGGCAGTAGAATACCATGTTATCTGTGTAACTCTCAGCCTTACCGGTAAAGCACAGTGCCTCACGCTCTTGCTCAGGCCCTGAGCCCTGGTCCTCAAGCTGGTCAAGGAACATCCTTGGTTTTGGGCTGCCCATATGCATGTCTGTGTGAGCTGGATGCATGAGGGCCGGTCAATCAGCGTGCTTGGAGTTTGAGCTGCAGGGTTCTGCCATCATCTAGTCCTGGGATTGATACCAAAGATTGAGACCCAAAGGTCAATTAGCAGTCTGATAGTTGCAGCTGATGGCCGAAGCCTAGAGGCCCAGAGCCTGAACTGGAGCTGGAGGACTGTGTGTGAGTGTGAGTGGGAGAAAGGGTGCGAGCGAGGAAATGGGCATATTTTGTTGTGTTCTGCTTTGTTGTATTCTGTGTTGTTGTGCCGAGCATTATAACCGTCTGCTTTGTTGGCATGAAAATGTGTGATTGTTATTGAAGCATATGACACATTTTATTGTATGCTTTGATGTACATGTGGTAGATAAATCTGCAGCTGAATCTGGGCTGGTAGCACTTGCTACAGACAGAGTCACCCAGATTGCAAGAAGCATCTTAAGATGCTATTGACTGCAGTTGTATAACACAGGGCTAAACTGTCTTGGGTGTAGCTCGTGAAGCCCTTTGCCAGCACCTTTTACAACTGATTATCTCCCCTGGGTTCCTCCTGCTCCAAACCAGTCAGCTGCAGTAATATTCTGTGAGTGATGTTTTGGGTGTGGTTAAGGTCCATCCAATGTTCTCCATTCTCTAGCTGTAGTTCCCAACGGTCAGGAAATGATAACCACTGTGTCAGCAAGTCACAGACAATATTTAGTGCTGAGTGAAGGAGTTGTTAGAGAATAGCTTTATTTGTCACATGTACACAAAGCATGCAAAATGTGTCATTTGAATCAAATCAGCAGGGATTGTACTGGGCCAAGTGTTGCCACACTTCTGATGCCATCATAGCATGCTCACAATTTACTAACCCTAACCGGGAATGTGGGAGGACACCCACGTGGTCACGAGGAGAACATACAAACACCTATCAGACAGCGGCAGGAATCGAAACCTAATCTTACAGCTAAAGCTGCAATAACATTACTCAAACTGCTACCGTACTAAGCTACCCTAAATAGATAACATATAGATCTTATCTAGTGTACATAGAGTTAACAAGGCCTTTGACAGGGTCCCTCGTGGCAAGCTGGTCTGGGAAGTAAGACTGCGTGGGATCCAAGTGGGTGATGGTGGACTACCATAATAGTGGGAACAACTGCCCTACTGTACTGTGTGATGTCTGTCATAGATCTCTCTCAAGACTTTGATAGATCTTTCCCTATTCCATCCCTTGCAAATCAATGAATGAATATGACCTGCTGGTCAAAGTTGTGTCCCGAGATTCTCATTTACAGAGTCTATAAAAAGTATTCACCCCCCTTGCAGGTTTTCGTGTTTTATTGTTTTACAACACTGAATCACAGCGGATTTAATTTGGCTTTTTTGACACTGATCAACAGAAAAAACTCGGGTCAAAGTGAAAACATATCGCTACAAACTAGACTAAAGTTATTAAACACAAAATAATTCATTGCATAATTATTCACCCCCTTCAAATCAGTATTAGTAGATGCACCTTTGGCAGTAATTACAGCCTTGCAGTATAGAGTATCTTCCTGCTCTCTCTCCCTCTCCCAGTGTAGAGTGCCCTCCAGCTTCAAATTATCCACTACTGTCCCTGTACCGAAAAAGACTAAGGTAACATGCCTGAACGACTGGCGCCCTGTCACACTCACCTCAAAAAAAAAGCAAACACTTTGAGAGGCTGATCAAAGGTATCACCTGCAGCTTGTTACCACCCAAAATGGACCCTCTACAATTCGCCTACTGACACAACCGATCGACAGATGATGCAATAGCCACAGCTCTACATACCGTCCTTACACATCTGGAGAAGAAGGATGCTTATGTGAGAATGCTGTTCTTGGACTACAGTTCAGCATTCAACACCATAATTAAATCCAGGCTCAACAGGAAGCTCAGAGACCTCAGCCTTGACCCTGCCTTGTGCAGCTGGATCCTGGACTTCCTGTCAGATCGCCGGTAGGTGATAAGAGTGGGCTCCCTCACTTCCATACCTCTTACTCTCAATACAGGAGCCCCTCTGACTCTCAACACAGGAGCCCCTCAGGGCCGTATACTAAATCCCCTCCTTTACTCCCTGCATACCCATGACTGCGTTGCCGCCCACAGCTCTAATCTGCTAATTAAATTTGATGATGACACTACATTGATTGGCCTTATCTCAAACAATAACAAGGTGGCCCTACAGGGAAGAAGTTATCTCTCTGACACACTGGTGTCAAGAAAACAACCTCTCCCTCAATGTCACATAAACAAAGGAGCTGGTTGTGGATCAGAGGAGAAATGAAGATGGACTAACTCTTATTGACATCAATGGATCTGGGAGTTGAGAGGATAAACAACTTTAAGCTCCTCGGTATCCACATCGCCAAGGACCTCACATGGTCTGTACACACTAACTGTGTGGTGAAAAAGGCACAACAGCTCTCTTTCACCTCAGATAGTTGAGGAAGTTTGCTATTGGCCCCCAAGTACTACGAACTTTCTACACCCTGACTGGCTGGGTCACTGCCTGGTATGGGAACTGTACCTCCGTTAATCGCAGGATTCTGCAGAGAGTAGTGCGGACAGCCCAGCGCATCTGCAGTTGTGAACTTTATACTTTATTGTCGCCAAACAATTGATACTAGAACGTACAATCATCACAGCGATATTTGATTCTGCGCTTCCCACTCCCTGGATTACAAATCAATAGAAAATATTAAAAATTTAAATTATAAATCATAAATAGAAAATAGAAAAATAGAAAGTAAGGTAGTGTAAAAAAAACCGAGAGGCAGGTCCGGATATTTGGAGGGTACGACCCAGATCCGTGTCAGGATCCGTTCAGCAGTCTTATCACAGTTGGAAAGAAGCTGTTCCCAAATCTGGCCGTATGAGTCTTCAGGTTCCTGAGCCTTCTCCCGGAGGGAAGAGGGACTTCCCTTGATTCAGGACATTTACAAAGACAGGTGTGAAAAAGATCACTGGGGACCCAAGTCACCTCAACCACAATCTATTCCAGTTGCTACCATCCGGGAAATGGTACCGCAGTATAAAAGCCAGGACCAACAGACTCCGGGACAGCTTCTTCCACCAGGCCATCAGACTGATTAATTCACTCTGATCTGAGTGTTTTTCTATGTTGCATTGACTGTTCTATTTATTATAAATTATTATAAATTACTATGATTGCATATCGCACATTTAGATGGAGACATAACGTAAAGATTTTTACTCCTCATGTATGTGAAGGATGTAAGAAATAAAGTCAATTCAATTCAATTCACTGCAATTTTACCCCATTCCTCTTTACAAACTATTCAAGCTTTGTCAGATTGGAGGGGATTGTGAGTGAACAGCCCTTTTCAAGTCCAGCCACAAATTCTCAATTGCATTGAGGTCTGGACTCTGACTTGGCCACTCCAGGACATTAACTTTGTTGTTTTTAAACCATTCCTGTGTAGCTTTGACTTTATTATTTGGGGTCATTGTCTTGCTGGAAAACAAATTTTCTCCCAAGTCACAGTTCTCTTGAAGACTACATCAGGTTTTGCTCTAGGATTTCCTTGCATTTTGCTGCATTCATTTTACCCTCTATCTTCACAAGCCTTCCAGAGCCTGCTGCAGGAAAGCATTCCCACAGCACGATGCAGCCACCACCATGTTTCACAGTAGGGATGGTGTGTTTTTGATGATGTGTGGTGTTTGGCTTGTGCCAAACATAGCATTTAATCTGATGGCCTAAAAGCTCTATTGTGATCTCATTAGACCATAGAACCACCTTCCAGCTGACTTCAGAGTCTCCCACTTGCCTTCTAGCAAACTCTAGCTGAGATGTCATGCAAATTTTTTTTTACAGTGGCTTTCTCTTTGCCACTCTACCATAAAGCTGCGACTGCTGAAGCACCCGGGCAACAGTTGATGTATGCAGTCTCTTCCATCTCAGCCACTGAAGCTTGTAACTCCTCCAGAGTTCTCATAGGTCTCTTGGTGGCCTCCCTCACTAGTCCCCTTCATGCACAGTCACTCAGTTTTCGAGGATGTTCTGCTCCAGGCAGATTTACAGCTGTGCCATATTCTTTCCATTTCTTGATGATTGATTTAACCGTACTCAGAAATGTTCTTGTATCCATCTCCTGACTTGTACTTTTCAAAAACCTTTTTGCAGAGTTACTTGGAGTGTTCTTTTGTCATTATGGTGTAGTTTTTGCCAGGATACTGACTCACCAGCAGTTGGACCTTCCAGATATAGGTGTATTTGTACTACAATCAGGCCTCCAAAATCAGATTTCCATTTAACTAATAATGTGACTTCTAAAACCGATGGGCTGCACCAGTGATAATTTGGTGTGTCATATTAACAGGGGTGAATACTTATGCGATCAATTATTTTGTGTTTTATATTTGCAATTAATTTAGATCACTTTGTAAAGATCTGTTTTCACTTTGACACAGAAGTTTTTTTTCTGTAGACCAGTGTCAAAAAAACCAAATTAAATCCATTATGATTCCATGTTGTAAAACAGTAAAACATGAAAACTTCCAAGGGGGTCTGGTACTTTTTATAGGCTCTGTAAGAAGAGGAATGTTAACACTGCTTCAATAAAATTTTGTGAATTTTATTGCCAGTCCAGATTTTGATTGACCCAAGAACATGTTGTTTTCCCCTGAACTGTTTTAAAGGAACCGCATGCGCCAGTACCCAGCGTTGGTGAACTGTACCACCATCGATTGGTTCTCGGAGTGGCCACAGGATGCTTTGCTTGAAGTGGCTGAACGGTATCTGATGAAGGTGGATATCGGAGGATCTGAAGAGGTAAGTGCTCTGAAACCTGTTACCTACACCCTTACTGACGGCTCTCAGTAGATGGGCATAATTTTAAGGAGATTTGGGGAAAGTATAGAGAGATTGGCAAACACAAGTTTTTGCAGAGGGTAGTAGGTGGTGAACATGCTGCCAGGTGTAGAGGCAGATACATTAGGAACATTTAAGAGGCTCTTAGATAGGTACATGGCTGATAGAATAATCGAGTGCTATATGGGAGAGAAGGGTTAGATTGATCTTAGAGTAATTAATAAGTTCACACATCATGGGCCAAAGAGCCTGTACTGTGCTGTAATGTTCCTTGTCCTTTGAATGCCTTTCCCTCCAGACTCCAGTCCAGAACTTCTGCAACTCATTGTAAACTGCAATCTTTTGGCTCGGCTTGGATTCACCATCAACCATCTCCAATGCAGGGTTTCCTCAATGGAATATGGCACTCAAAACTTTCACCCACTCAAATGTCTCAAACCTCCTGCAAGCTGTCTTCAATCTACTCCAAAGTCAATCAGTCAGAGCATTCCATACATCCACCACTCTCTGTGTCAAAAATGTGCTTTCCTCCAATCACCTTAAAATTACTGTATTCCCCCTCGTATTAGCCATTTCCACCCTGAGAATAAATTTCTGATTATCCACTCTATCTATGCCTGTCATCATCTTGTGCACCTCTATAGAGTAACTCTTGACTCTGACACGGTGGGGATTTGGAAAAAGAAAGAGAACAGGGAGTAGACATGACCTCATGCTCATGGTCAGTGCTTCCCTCTGCCTCTCCAGCTCCGCAGTAACCTGGCACACATCTTCGTCACGATGCATCGTTCGGTCAGCATGTACTCCCAAAAGATGTTGCTGGAATTGCGGAGACACAACTACGTCACCCCAACCAACTACCTGGAGCTTGTATCTGGCTATAAAAAGTAAGTGCCCGGTACTGTCTGGGACAGACATTTTGCTTTATTAATGCCTTCAAAGTGTAGGAGAGAGCTGACTCTGGCCACTGATGACACGTGTGGGTGTTTTGTTTGGGGTATGCGTGTAATGGGGTGTCTGTGCATGAGTGTGCATGCCAGATATCTTGTGGATACTGTGGTCCTTTACGTTATAGATGCTGGGTTACACTGTCCATTGCTGAGAACACAGAACACAACAGTGGCCTTTGTGCCTCCTGTCCACACAAACCAACAAACCCTGGGTTGAGGTCAACAGCCCTCATCCATGGGATCTGCCAGCCTGGATAGGTTAACACCCCTCATCCACCAGATCTGTCAACCTGGGTGGATCAACAGTCCTTGTTCATAGGACCTGCCCGTCTGGGGAGGGGAGGTGGTGGTCACCAGCCCTCGTCCATGAGACCTGCTGACCTGGGCGGTGGGGGGGAGATGGGGCTCAGCAGTGGTTATCCATGGGATCTGCTGACCTGGGTGGGTCAATGGCCCTTTTTAATGGGACCCGCCAACCTTAATCATTAACTACAATCCTCAGTGCCTGCCAACTCAATCTCTGACCTCAGGTGTCTCTGATCTTTGACCACGGAGTGCTTCTATCTGGACTGTGCCCTGCCCTCTAATTCCTCCACATCCCTGTCCCTGAGCCCTAGCCTGACCCACATATCTGTCCCTGAATCCTAATGAATGAACTCATGGTATAATTGGAGATTGGTCGGTATGACTTTTTGGGCATCATTGAGCCGTGGCTGAAAGAAGGTCATAATTGGGAGCTTAACATCAAAGGATATACTTTGTATCAATAGGACAGGCAAGAAGGCATAGGCAGTGGTGTGGCTCTGTTGGTAAGAGATGGAAATACATCTTTAGAAAGAGGTGACAGGGTCATTTGTGGGTGGAGTTAAGAAATTGCAAGGGTGAGAAAACCATTATGGTAATCATATATAGGCCTCCAAATAGTAGCCAAGCTGTGGGGTTGAGATTGCAAAGGGAGCTGGAAAAGACATATAATAAGAATAATGACACAATTTTAATTTTAAAGCCTCCATTACAACTGTGTCATGGACAAAAATGTGGCAGATGGAATACAGTGTTGGGAAATGTATGATAATGCATTTTGGTAAAAGAAACAATAGTGTAGACTATTAACTAAGTGGGGAGAAGTTTCAAACATCAGAGATGCAGAGGGACTTTAGAGTCTTTGTGCAAGACTCCCAGAAGGTTAATTACCGGCTGAGTCTATGGTAAAGAAGGAAAATGCATTGTTGGCATTTATTTCAAGGGGAATAGAATATAAAAGCAAGGAAATAATGCTGAGCTTTTTTAAGACACTTGTCAGGCCGCACTAAGTGTATTGTCAACAGTTTTGGGTCCCAAATCTCAGAATGGATATGTTGTCATTGGAAAGAGTCCAGAGGAGGTCCATGAGGATAATTCCGGAAATAAATGGGGTTAACATATGAGGAGCGTTTGGCAGCTTTGGGTCTGTACTCACTGGAATTTAGAAGAACGCGGGGGGTGGGGGGATCTCATTGAAACCTACAGAACGTTGAAAGGACTAGATAGGGTGAATGTGAAGAGGATGTTTCCTTTGGTGGGAATATCCAGAACTAGAGGGCACAGCCTCAAAACTGAGGGGCGACCCTTTAGAACGGAAGTGGGGTGGGATTTTTTTTAGCCACCGAGTAGACACAGACTCTGGTGGAGGCTAAGTCCATGCATATATTTAAGGTGCAAGTTGATCGTCTCCTGATTGGTCAGCACATCAAAGGATACGACGAGAAGGCAGGTGTATGGGGTTTAGTGAGATCTGGGTTCAGCTATGATGGAATGGCGGAGCAGACTCAATGGGCTGAATGGCCTAATTCTGCTCTTTTGCCTTATGGTCTTATGGATCCGAACTCCCTTCTCTGTCTGCAAAACCATCCTTACAAACCTAAATAAACAACCAATTCAGAGCCACGCCTTGCAGAGACCACAGCTCAGCGCCATCTTGACCAGCTTGTTACTGTGTTATCATGTGTACACATGGGTGAGTTTGTATGTGGCTCGTGCATTTGTGACAGGCTGTGTGCCTATCCGCATGCTTGTGAGTGTGTGGTTGTATGATTTAAGATTCAGGTTTATTTATCAAAGGTATATGGCAACATACAGTGAAATGTGTCATTTGTGTTAACAATGAATACACCCGAGAGATGCCCACAAGAGTTGCCGCACATTCTGATGCCAATATAGTATCCCCACAATGATCAGCAGAACAACAAACAACCACCACAAAAACAAGCTGCATTCCTCCCTGCCACACACACACACACACACACACACACACACACACACACACACACACACACACACACACACACACACACACACACAGCTTTAACCCCAGGACAGAACTCCAGCCTCAGGCCTGCAGACACCCGGCTTTGACTGCGCCAGAGGACTCGCTGGTTGAAAAGCAAAAATTAAGCTGTAGATGATAGAAATCTGAAGTTAAAACTGAATGTGCTGAAAACACTGAACATATCAGGCAGGACCAGTGGAGACGGAAATGGTTAATGTTTCAGACCTTTTCATCAGAGCCTGGAAGAGTAAGCAAATGGACAAATTGTTGTCGCAGAGAAGAGGCGGAGAGAGTGAGAACAAAGGGAATGTTTGAGGTAAAGTGGAGACCAAGAAAATGTGAGTGACGCACATTGGTGTTGGTCGGGAGTGGGTGGTGAAAGCTTGTTAAAGATGTGTAAACAGAGAGAGGAAAGGAGCGAGGGAAATCAGCGCTGGAAATGTTAAATATAGAATACTGCAATTACTGGGTGTTTGAAATAAAAATGAACACTGGAAAGGCTCAACAAATCAGACAGCATCTGTGGAGAGAGAATCACCATCATCATAAAATGCCTGTTACGCTGCTGGCATTTAGGGCAGCAGTGAAGGTCCTCCATCTCTGTCTATCCATAGCTATCTTCTCTATTGCGCCTCAGGTGTTGTTCAAGGTGCTCATTTCTGCCTCTACCCTATGGCACCAAGTTGTTTTTGCTTCAGGCTTCCTTCGTCGTGCCAGTAACTTCCTTTCGGTATTCACTATTGTCAATCATGCAAATCCCAGGAATACCATTGCACACAGCTATAGGATTCTTCATTGCTGTTTCTGCAACAGTTTTGTTTGACCAGACAGGTTGTTAACCCTGAGCTGAACTCCCAAACCTGGAGTACTGGAGGACCACTCTTCGTCTGGCCTCTACCCTTTGACCTGTTTGGCATGGGTGACTCTACTAAGAGCCTTGACTCCAGCCAACATTACTGTCCGGGTCATTGAGGCACGCAAGCCTCCGAACCCTATGACAAAGTTGTGGTCCTCTTGGAAGTGTGGAGAGAGAAAGTAACACACATAAAAGTTGCTGTTGAACACAGCAGGCCAGGCAGCATCTCTAGGAAGAGGTACAGTCGACGTTTCGGGCCGAGACCCTTCGTCAGGAGAGAAAGTAAGCTAAAAGTGAGCTATGATGGCGTGATAGTGTAGCGGTTATCACAATCACTTTTCAGTGCCAGCAGTCACTGCCAGATCAGGGTTTGATTCCTGTTTCTATCTGCAAAGGGCTTGTACTTTCTCCCCATGACCACATGGGATCCCTCCAGGTTCTCCAGTTTCCTCCCGCATTCCAAAGATGTACAGGTTAGGGTTGTTGAGTTGTGGACATGTTATGTTGGCGCCAGTAGTATGGCGACACTGGTGGGCTGCCCCCACAACATTTTATAACTCTGTTAATCAATAACGCAAATTAAACATTTCATTGTATGTTTCAATGTTCATGTGTAACAAATAAAACTAATCTAATATAATCTTCATTGTTACATGGAGAGACTGGGACCTTGTCTGTAAGCTCTTTCATCGTCCTAACAGTAGCAACTCCAAAGTTTCCCACATGCTGCAGTTCCCCACTGCATGGACCATCAGAGGGAGTGCACAATCTTGGCAGTGTTAGCCCTGAAATATGGAAGTTGATTAGTGTATATGTGCTTCATTATCTTCGATGTAAACTTCAGTCTGAATATTATAATAGATAGGATTGAAAGGCCAAGCAAATGGGATTATTCCATAGTGGGTGAATACACAACAGCATTGACCTTGTTGGTTCCATCGGATGCATCTCAGATAGTGTCCAGGCAACCTGTTGTTTTGTATCAAAACAGGTCACCGTTCTTACAGTGCTACTGTTTCTACCGTAAGGAACATCACATGTGGGAGTCATGTATGAGGACCACAAAGATGTAATCCTGAGGCTTTATCAGACATTGAACAGACCACATTTGGAATACTGTGAGCAGTTTTGAGTCCCTTATCTAAGAAAGGATATGTTGGTATTGGAGAGGGTTCAGAGGAGGTTCACGAGAATAATCCAAGGAATGAAAGGGATGATATATGAAGGGCACTTGCTGCCTCTGGATATGTACTCACTGGAGTTTAGAAGAATGAAGGGGGATCTCATTGAAATTTATCGAAAGGTCTAGAGAAACTTGATATGGAGAGGATGTTTCCTATAGTGGGGCAGTCACTAGGACCAGAGGGCATAGACTCAGAATAGAAAGATGTCCCTTTGAAACAGACATGAGGAGGAGTTTATTTGGACAGAGGGTGGTGAATCTGTCAAATTCGTTGTCATAGATGGCTATAGAAGCCAAGTCGTTGAGAATATTTAAAACAGAGGTTGATGAATTCTTGATTAGTAAGGGCATTAGGGTTTATGGGAAGAAGTCAGAAGAATAAGGTTGAAAGGGATAATAA
The DNA here is from genome assembly GCF_030028105.1 of Mobula birostris. Lineage (NCBI taxonomy): Eukaryota > Metazoa > Chordata > Chondrichthyes > Myliobatiformes > Myliobatidae > Mobula > Mobula birostris. The sequence continues at coordinate 99,884,953 of NC_092374.1, forward strand.
ATCAGCTGTGATGGAATGGTGGTCCAGTCTCAACGGGTTGAATGGCCTAATTCTACTCTTATGTCTATGTTATGTCTTGTGTAGTGCTGTAAATGTTGACCATGTGCCCAGGACAGGATTGGAGGGCCTTTCCTAGCTGCCCATCACCTCCCTCTGGTTCCCCTCCACCTCTCCTATCTGATACCTTGTTCTTCAGCCCTTTACCTCTTCCACCTATTTGCCCTCCCCCACCCGCCTGCCTTTACATTCTCATTTAGAAACCCCCAATCAACAGTTCTGTTTGAGAAGTGCAAAGAACGAAGGTATAGTCAACGTGACTTTGTGTTTGACTAACCAATCTTGTAGAATTTTTTGAGAAAGTTACTAGGAAAGTTGATGAAGGCAAGGCAGTGGATGTTGCCTACATGGTTATTAGCAAGGCCTTTGACAAAGTTCCACATGGAAGGCTAGTCCAGAAAATTTTGTCACTTGGCATTCAAGATGAGGTAGTAAATTGGATTAGTGGGAGAGGCCAGAGAGTGGTAGTAGATGGTTTCAATAGACAATAGGTGCAGGAGTAGACCATTCAGCCCTTCGAGCCAGCACCACCATTCACTGTGATCATGGCTGATCATCCACTATCAGTATCCAGTTCCTGCCTTATCCCCATAACCTTTGATTCCGCTATCTTTAAGAGCTCTATCCATCTCTTTTTTGAAAGCATCCAGAGACTTGGCCTCCACAGCCTTCTGGGACAGAGTGTTCCATATATCCACCACTCTCTGGGTGAAAAAGTTTTTCCTCAACTCCGTTCTAAATGGCCTACCCCTAATTCTTAAATTGTGACCTCTGGTTCTGGACTCACCCATCAGTGGGAACATGCTTCCTGCCTGCAGCGTGTCCAATCCCTTAATAATCTTATGTGTTTCAATAAGATCCCCTCTCAGCCTTCTAAATGCCAGAGTATACAAGCCCAGTCGCTCCAATCTTTCGACATATGACAGTCCCACCATCCCGGGAATTAACGTTGTGAACCTATGCTGCAGTCCCTCAATAGCAAGAATGTCTTTCCTCAAATTTGGAGACCAAAACTGCACACAGTACTCCAGGTGTGGTCTCACCAGGGCCCTGTACAGCTGCGGAAGGACCTCTTTGCTCTTATACTCAATTCCCCTTGCTATGAAGGCCAGCATGCCATTAGCTTTCTTCACTGCCTGCTGTACTTGCATGCTTGCTTTCAGTGACTGATGTACAAGAACACCTAGATCTCGCTGTGCTTCCCCTTTTCCTAACTTGACTCCATTTAGATAATAATCTGCCTTCCCGTTCTTACCACCAAAGTGGATAACCTCGCATTTATCCACATTAAACTGCACCTGCCATGCATCTGCCCACTCACCCAGCCTGTCCAAGTCCTCCTCACATTTCACACTGCCACCCAGCTTTGTGTCCTCGGCAAATTTGCTAATGTTACTTATAATTCCCTCATCTAAATCATTAATATATATTGTAAACAGCTGCGGTCCCAGCACTGAACCCTGCGGTACCCCACTGGTCACCGCCTGCCATTCCGAAAGGGACCCGTTAATCTGGCTCTCCCTTGTCCATTTTCATAGTTACATCCTCAAAAAATTCCAGAAGATTAGTCAAGCACGATTTCCCCTTCGTAAATCCATGCTGACTGGGACCAATCCTGTTACTACTATCCAGGTGTGTCGTAATTTCATCTTTTATAATTGACTCCAGCATCTTTCCCACCACCGACGTCAGGCTAACTGGTCTATAATTCCCTGTTTTCTCTCTTCCTCCCTTCTTGAAGAGAGGGACAACATTAGCCACCCTCCAATCCACAGGAACTGGTCCTGAATCTATAGAACATTGGAAAATGATTACCAATGCATCCACGATTTCTAAAGCCACCTCCTTAAGTACCCTGGGATGCAGACCATCAGGTCCCGGGGACTTATCAGCCTTCAGACCCAACAGCCTATCCAACACCATTTCCTGATATAAATTCCTAATATAAATTTCCTTCAATTCATCCATTACCCGAGGTCCTTTGGCCACTATTACATCTGGGAGATTGTTTGTGTCTTCCCTAGTGAAGACAGATCCAAAGTACCTGTTCAACTCGTCTGCCATTTCCTTGTTCCCCATAATAAATTCACCCGCTTCTGTCTTCAAGGGCCCAATTTTGGTCTTAACTATTTTTTTCCTTTTCACATACCTAAAGAAGCTTTTACTATCCTCCTTTATATTCTTGGCTAGTTTACCTTCGTACCTCATTTTTTCTCCACGTATTGCCTTTTTAGTTACCTTCTGTTGCTCTTTAAAAGTTTCCCAATCCTCCGGCTTCCCACTCGCCTTTGCTATGTTTCCTCTCTGACTGGAGGCCTGTGACTAGTGGTGTGCTGCAAGGACCGGTGCTGGGTCCATTGTTTCTGTGCTGTAGTGTTCTATGACTCTTTGAAAGAGTGTTCCAGGTTGACAACCGGTGAAAAGGAGGGAACTGTAGTGCACTATCCAGCCTGTATGGTGTTGTGACTCCAAACCCAGCAACCACAGGCATACTTTATACCCAATTAAATTGGTGCAGAGTGGTGGAGGCAGTGGTCTTTAGTGTAGCTGACCTGGGAATAAAGCTCTGCCTCACTCTGAATTCAATCACGCCACCCCCCCGCCCCCCGCCAATAAATAAAAGAAGCCATTGACAAACATGAGAACATGGGAGATGTCATTCAGTAATTCATTTGGAACAAAGCTTGGGAACAAAGGAAACACTGTGCACAAAGTATAGCTTGATTCCTGACATGAGCTTCCGTTGTGAGGAAGATCTTGTGCTGAGCATTAAAGAATAATGACAGTCCATTTGAGGATTGAACATTAAGTCTCCCACAGCTGGCGTGACTGGGTCCTCTCGAACCTGCGAATTTGGATCACATTTGTCTTGAGCTGAGAGTTACATTTGCAAAGTTATAGTTTACAGTAACATGGTTCCTCAGTAGTGGAGAGTAACCAGGTCATAGCCCTCACTGCAAGGGTGGGGTCAGCACTACCTTCCCCATGACAGGAGGTGTTTTGGGGTTTAGGTTGGCAGACACAACAAATCGCTCCTTTCAAACATGCAGAGCCAGAGGGCAGCTGGACTGCACTGCCAGGAGCTTGGTGGAGGTCACTTCACCTGTAAGTCTGTCACGGTCATCTACTGTATCTGGCGCTCTTGATGTAGCCTCTTCTACGTTGGTGAGGCCCAACGCTGATTGGTGTTCGCTTTATTGAGTACCTTTGCTCTGTTTGCTGCAAAAGGGAGGATCTGAGTGAATATGCAACAGTTGTTTACAACTTCATCAAAAAAGGACAGGTTACACCTGAACCCGAAGGGGACCAATATCCTGGCGGGAAAGTTTAATAGATCTGTTAGAGAGGGTTTAAACTAATTTGCCAGGGGGATGGGAACCGGAATGACAGAGCGGAGGAAGGGGAAAACAGAAATAAATCTAAGATAGTGAGCAGTAAAGATGTCAGGAAAGACAGGCAGGTGATGGGGCAAATTTGTAGCCATTGGGATGAGTTGCAGTGCAAAAAAGTTGCAGTGAAATCAAAGTGAAAAGTACCAAATACTGGTCTTAAGGTGTTATACTTAAATGCACGCAGCATAAGGAATAAAGTGGATGATCTTGTCGTACAGCTACAGATTGGCAGGTATGATATTGTGGCCATCACTGAGACGTGGCTAAAGGATGCATGTCTCTAGGAGCTGAACATCCAAGAATACACGGTGTACTGGAAGGATAGGAAGGTAGGCAGAGGGGGAGGCGTGGTTTTATGGGTAAGAAATGATATTAAATCATTAGAGAGGTGATATAGGATCGGAAGGTGCAGAATCTTTATGGGTTGAGCTAAGAAATTGCAGGGTAAAAGGACCCTGATGGCAGTTATTTATAGGCCTCCAAACAGCTGCAGGGATGTGGACTACAAATTACACCAGGAAATAGAAAAGGCTTGTCAGAAGGGCAGTGTTATGATAATTGTGGGGGATTATAACATGCGAGTGGATTGGGAAAATCAGGTCGGCACTGGATCTCAAGAGAGAGAATTTGTAGAATGTCTACGAGATGGCTGTTTAGAACAGCTTGTTGTTGAGCCCACTAGGGGATCGGCTGTACTGGATTAGGTATTGTGTAATGAACCAGAGGTGATTAGAGAGATTGAGGTGAAGGAACCCTTAGGAGGCAGTGATCATAACATGATTGAGTTCACTGTGAAATTAGAAAAAGAGAAGCCGAAATCTGATGCGTCGGTATTTCAGTGGAGTAAAGGAAATTACAGTGGCATGAGAGAGGAACTGGCCAAAGTTGACTGGAAAGGGACACTGGAGGGAAAGACAGCAGAACAGTAGTGGCAGGAGTTTATGCGAGAAATGAGGAATGTGCAAGACAGGTATATTCCAAAAAAGAAGAAATTTTCGAATGGAAAAAGGATGCAACCATGGTTGACAAGAGAAGTCAAAGCCAAAGTTAAAGCAAAGGAGAGGGCATACAAGGAAACAAAAATTAGTGGGAAGACAGAGGATTGGGAAGTTTTTAAAAAGGAAACTAAGAAGGTCATTAAGAGGGAAAAGATTAACTATGAAAGGAAGCTAGCACATAATATCAAAGAGGATACTAAAAGCTTTTTCAAGTATATAAAGAGTAAAAGACAGGTGAGAGTAGATATAGGACTGATAGAAAATGATGCTGGAGAAATTGTTATGGGAGATAAGGAGATGGCAGAGGAACTGAACAAGTATTTTGCATCAGTCTTCATTGAGGAAGACATCAGCAGTATACCGGACACTCAATGGTGGCAGGGAAGAGAAGTGTGCGCAGTCACAATTACAACAGAGAAAGTACTAAGGAAGCTGAATAGTCTAAAGGTAGATAAATCACCCGGACCAGATGGAGGGAACCCTTGTGTTCTGAAGGAAGTAGCTGTGGAGATTGCAGAGGCATTAGCGATGATCTTTCAAAAGTCAATAGATTCTGGCATGGTTCCGGAGGACTGGAAGATTGCAAATGTCACTCTGCTATTTAAGAAGGGGGCAAGGAAGCAAAAAGGAAATTATAGACCTGTTAGCTTGACATCGGTGGTTGGGAAGTTGTTGGAGTCGATTGTCAAGGATGAGGTTACAGAGTAGCTGGAGGCATATGACAAGATAGGCAGAACTCAGCATGGATTCCTTAAAGGAAAATCCTGCCTGACAAACCTATTACAATTTTTTTGAGGAAACTACCAGTAGACTAGACAAGGGAGATGCAGTGGATGTTGTATATTTGGATTTTCAGAAGGCCTTTGACAAGGTGCCACACATGAGGCTACTTAACAAGATAAGAGCCCATGGAATTACGGGAAAGTTACATACGTGGATAGAGCGTTGGCTGATTGGCAGGAAACAGAGAGTGGGAATAAAGGGATCCTATTCTGGTTGGCTGCCGGTTACCAACGGTGTTCCACAGGGGTCCGTGTTGGGGCCGCTTCTTTTTACATTGTACATCAACGATTTGGATTATGGAATAGATGGCTTTGTGGCTAAGTTTGCTGACGATACAAAGATAGGTGGAGGGGCCGGTAGTGCTGAGGAAACGGAGAGTCTGCAGAGAGACTTGGATAGATTGGAAGAATGGGCAAAGAAGTGACAAATGAAGTACAATGTTGGAAAGTGTATGGTTATGCACTTTGGCAGAAGAAATAAATGGGCAGACTATTATTTAAGTGGGGAAAGAATTCAAAGTTCTGAGATGCAACAGGACTTGGGAGTCCTCGTACAGGATACCCTTAAGGTTAACCTCCAGGTTGAGTCGGTAGTGAAGAAGGCGAATGCAATGTTGGCATTCATTTCTAGAGGAATAGAGTATAGGAGCAGGGATGTGATGTTGAGGCTCTATAAGGCGCTGGTGAGACCTCACTTTGAGTACTGTTGGCAGTTTTGGTCTCCTTATTTAAGAAAGGATGTGCTGACGTTGGAGAGGGTACAGAGCAGATTCACTAGAATGATTCCGGGAATGAGAGGGTTCACATATGAGGAACGTTTGTCTGCTCTTGGACTGTATTCCTTGGAGTTTAGAAGAATGAGGGGAGACCTCATAGAAACATTTTGAATGTTGAAAGGGACGGACAGAGTGGATGTGGCAAAGTTGTTCCCCATGATGGGGGAGTCTAGTACGAGAGGGCATGACTTAAGGATTGTAGGGCACCCATTCAGAACAGAAATGCGAAGAAATTTTTTTAGTCAGAGGGTGGTGAATCTATGGAATTTGAAGCCACGGGCAACAGTGGAGGCCAAGTCATTGGGTGTATTTAAGGCAAAGATTGATAGGTATCTGAGTAGCCAGGGCATCAAAGGTTATGGTGAGAAGGCAGGGGAGTGGGACTAAATGGGAGAATGGATCAGTGCATGATAAAATGGCGGAGCAGACTCGATGGGCCGAATGGCTGACTTCTGCTCCTTTGTCTTATGGTCTTAAAACCTGTGTGGCTTCAAGAACATACCAGACATACCCAATCAAAAGCCATGGATGAACTAGGAAGTTTTTAGTCTGTTAAAGCTGTATCAATGGCATTCAAGACTGGTGATCCAGAATTATACAAGTAATTTAGGTACAACCTAAAACAATTCTGATTGAAGGTAGACCTAATTTCTGATTGATGGAATCGGACACACATCAACTTTGGCAGAGTTTGCAGGCCATTACTTCCTACAAGGCAGAACCTAACATCATGAATGGCAGTAATACTTCACTCCCAGATGAGCTGAACACCTTTTATGTATGCATTGAAAGGTAGAATAAGACTACATCTATGCGGATCCCTGCAGCATCTGGTGACCCTGTGATTTCAGCCTGGGAGGCCAACATCAAAACATCTTTAACACAAAATAATCTGCAGATGCTGTTGTCAAAGGAACACTCACAATGCGCTGGAGGAACTCAGCAGGTCAGTCAGGATCAGTTGAAAAGATTAGTCGACGTTTCGGGCCGAAACCCTTCGTCAGGAGTGAAGGAAGAACTTTGGGGAGGGTTTGAAGAATGCTGGTAGTTGAAAAAAACAGTAATTTTAAAGACAAGGGGGTGGGGGAGGAGAAGCAGGGAGGTGATTGGCAGGAGAACAATGCGAAGTAGTAGAAGGAGGCAGAACTATGAGGGAAGTGATATAAAATAGGGATAGAGGAAGGGAAGAAGAGGGAATTACCGGAAGTTGGAGAATTCTATGTTCATACCAAGGGGCTGGAGACTACCTAGACGGTATATGAGGTGTTGCTGCTCCAACCTGAGTTTAGACTCATCATGGCAGTAGAGGAGGCCATGTATGGACATGTCTGAATGGGAATGGGACAGTCAGGCTTGTGTATCTTTGGGAGGAGGTACAACAGAGTGGTACGGGGTGTGGGAATAACGAGTTTAGCGGCTGAGGATGGAAGGTCTCCGGAGTTGATAAGGGCGGTGATTGTGCGGGAGACAATAGTTTGATGTTTTTTGGTGGGGTCCTGTTCCAGGAGTAAGTAAGAGGAGGTGTCAGAGAGCTGCCATTTGGCCTCAGTGAGGTAGAGGTCCATCCGCCAGACTACTACGGTACCTGGTAACGCATTAAAAGCCTGTGCCAATCAGCTGGGAAGAATGTTCAAAGACATCTTCATTCTCACTACTGTAGTTGGAGGTTCCCATTTGCTTCAAAAAGGTGACAAATCATACCCAGTGCCCAAGAAGAGCAGGGTGATCTGCCTCAACAACTTGTTGCTCAGTGGCATTCACATCCACTGTGATGAAGTGCCCTGAGAGGTTGCTCATGGCCTCTGTCAACTCCCACCTCAGCAAGGACTTGGACCTGCTGCAATTTGTCTATCACCACAACAGGTCTACAGCGGACGTGATCTCACTGACTCTCCGCTCAGCCTGGATCACCTGGACAATAGTAATACTTGTGTCAGGCTGCTGTTTATTGACTGCAGCTCAGTGTTCAACACCATCAAACCCTCAGTTCTAATCAACAAGCTCCTAAACCTGGGCCTCTGTACCTCCCTCTGTAACTTGATTCTTGACTTCCTAATTGGGAGAGCACAGTCTGTGTAGATGAGAAATAACATCACCTTGCTGACAGTCAATACTGGTGCACCTCAAGAATGCATGCTTAGCCTGCTGCTCAACTCTCTCTGCACTCACAACTGTGTGGATAGGCATACTCAAACATCATCTATTATTGACAGAATTTCAGACGGTGACAAGGAGGCATACAGGAGTGAGATAGATCAGCTAGCTGAATGGCGTTGCAGCAACAATCTTGCACTCAACATCAGTAAGACTAAGGAATTGATTGTGGACTTCAGGAAAGGCAAGTCAAAGGAACACACACAAGTCCTCACTGAAGGATTAGAAGTGGAAAGAGTGAGCAATTTCAAGTTCCTGAGTGTCAACATTTCCGAGGATCTATCCTGGGCCCAACATTGATACAAATACAAGTACAAAGAAGGCATGTTTCATTAAGAGTTTGAGAAGAATTGGTGTATGCCACTCATAAATTTCTACTGATGTACCATGGAGAGCACTCTAATGGTTACATCACTGTCTGGTATGGAGGGGCCATTGCACAGGATTGGAAAAAGCTGCGGAAAGTTGTGAACTAAGCCAGTTCCATCAAAGACACTGCTTATTTAATTTATTTGTAGGTTAATATATTTATTGTAGTTTATTGTTTTTATTAATATGTATTGCAATGTATTGCTGCCGCAGAACAACAAATTTCATGTCGAGAAAACTTGCATATGTTGGAAATCCAGAGCGCTGGAGGAACTCAGCAGGCCATGCAGATTCTATGGAAAAAAAGTACAGTCGATGTTTTGGCCAAAAACCCTTTGGCAGGATTCCTCAGCTTTTTTTCTCCAGTCCTGCCAAAAGCTTTCAGCCCGAAACATCGTCTGTAAATTTCATTACATATGCTGATGGTATTAAACCTGATTCAGATTCTCCCTTTGGCCACATGTCAGAGTAGGAAGTCGCATTAAAACATGTCTGTCTGTTGCCTCCTCTATTACCTCATATTCCGTCTGCGTAGCCTCAAATATGACGGCATGAACATTGATTTCTTCAATGTCCAGTAATTTTTCCTCTCTCCTCCTTTCTCTGTTTTTCCACTCCCCATTCTGGTCCCCCTCTCACCGTTTCTCTTCTCACCTGCCCATCACCTCCCTCTCTCTGGTTCCCCTTCCTCCTTCCCTTTTTTCCATGGTCCACTCTCCTCTCCTATCAGATTCCTTTTTCTTTAACCCTTTACCTTTTCCACTTGTCACCTCCCGGCTTCCACCCCCCGCCACGGACTTTACCCCTCACTTGGCTTCACCTATCACTTGTGAACTTGTCCTTCTCCTTCCTGTCCTGCCTCTTCCTTATTCAGGACTTTTCCCTCTTTTCCAGTCCTGATGAAGGGTCTTGGCCTGAAACATCAACTGTTTATTTCCCTCAATGAATGCTGCCTGCCCTGCTGAGTTCCCTCAATGTTTTTGTGTGTGCCAATGGTTGGTGGAGATTCCAGGCTGCTCCCTCTACATCCAGCATTAAATGTAAAGAGAATTCAGACATAGGTGATTTTATGTGATCATGTCCGGAGAGTTGTGAAGATGCTGTTTAGATTAACCTCACTCTGCCCTCGGTCATAGTTCATCCCATTTTTGCTTCTGGCTCGGAGAGGTGTAAATTCCTGTCATCCTATGTTTGAAAATTTATTTCATCAATCGTTCCTCATCCTCTTGCTGTTATTGCAACCCTAGTTATTGAGTTCTCTGCAGAGGAAAATAATTCCAGGCTGTTCATCCTCTGATAGATTCAAATTCAGATATGTTTATTTATCAGATGTACGTAGAAACATAGAGTGAAATGTATTGTTTGTGGTGACAACCTACAACCTAGGGATGTGCTGCGGCAGCTGGCACTGTCATGGTATGCCCACAAAGCTCATCAGAGCAACATAGAATACAACAAGCGGCAGCCGCAAAATAAGCCTGTTCCTCCCATCCACCCACACAAGCAGCATCCAACTCCAAGACAGGTCTCCAGTCTCCAGGCTTTGGCCAGTGGCCTTGGACTTTAAGATTTCCAATTGAGCTTTGAGTTCTGATCTTCGGTATTGACTGATGATGGGACTCCAAATTCCCATCAGGCTCAAACTCTGGGCTCGCTGACTCACTGGCCCTCATGCCTCCTGCTTGCATGGATATCCAATCGCAGGCTGCTGGGACAGTCTATTATCATTTGTCACACGTCTACATTGCTGGCTTTCGAACGCAGAGCAGAGGCCTGACCTCAAACTCTTCCACTTCCATACCCCGAACCCTAACCTGACCTGCAGCTTCCCTCTCTGTCCCCCAAATCTTACCTGCGAATTGAAAGAACAGCCAAGTCTGAACCACATTCTTGGTGGAGACTGTAGCTCAGTGCCTCCTTGTAATCACTCCATCTTGAGAGCTTCATATGCTTCAAGTAAATCAGTTCCCAGTCTCCTGTGATCTGAGACAGCCTCGGCTGGGGTATCCTTTTCTCATTTTGTAACTCTCCTGCACAGTGGTTGTTATAAACCTCTGATGAGGACCAGAATCGAACTTTTCAGTCCGATAATTCTTCTGTTGCTTTGCCGAAATGTCTATGCCTTTCATTAGCTCTGTTCCTATCCCCTCCAGCACAGCCTGACACGGAGTATTCCCATAGGTTAATGAACAGTGGGAGTATGGATTATATGTAAAACATTGAACACTACGCCACAGTACAGGGCCTTCGGCTCGTGATGCTGTGCCAGGTATTTAACCTACTCCAACTTCAATCTAAGTTCAGGTTCATGTTTAATTGTCATTCAACTATACACGTGTATATAGCTAAAGGAAGTAGCATTCCTCTGGGGCCAAGATGCAAAACACATTACATATAGTTGCACAGAGCACATACAGTTACAATAGCACATACAGTCATAAAATAATATTAGTGCGAGTCATTGAGTGACATGTCCTAAAGATTGTTGATGCACAGGATATTGGCATAGAGCCACATCCCTGCAAGGACAAGTGTGCAGAAGTTCCTCATCTCTTGAACTACCAAAAAAGGCAATCCAGCTTGTCTTTCAGGGAGCGAACATGGACAGCCCCCAACCTGGCACCAATTCTGGTGCATCCACTGTGTCTCTGTTCTCTCCCGTATCGCCTCTGGGTGAAGCCATGGCATGAGGACCTAGTCCTTGGACATGGAGTCTGGTGCCTCTGTTCTGTGGTATAAACAGGTGATGTCACAGCGTGAGGACCTGCTCCACCCAACCACCAAGGCCACACAGCTCCTGTGCCGTCAGTCTCCACAATAAACCAATGAACCGGACTTGCAGTACTTTGAATTACCAAAGCCCGATGGCTACACATAGCTTATACATTTTTTTAAAATCTCTGTGCTTACTTAAGGGTCCCGAATGTATCTTCTTCTACTCCCACCCCTGGCAGCATGTTCCACTCACCTACCATCCTCTGTGTGAAAACCTATCTCTGACATACCCTCTCTGCTTTTTTGCGATCAGTTTGAAATTATGCCCTGTCATATTAGCTATTTCTGCCCTGGGGAAAATGTCTCTGGCTGCACCTCTATCAAATCACCTCTTATTTTCCTTTCCATGAAGAAAAGCCCTAGCTTGCTCATCCTATCTTTATAAGACATGCTCTCTAATACAGGCAGCATCCTGGTAAATCTCCTCTATACTGTCTTTATAGCTTTCAAATCCTTCCTATAATCCTTCCAGAAATGAACACAATATCCCAAGTGTGGTCTAAACAGAGTTTTATAGAGCTGCAACATTACCTTACAGAGATTGAACTCAATCCCCCGACTATTGAAGTCCAGCACATCATACACCTTCTTAACCACCCTATCAAATAGCACAGCAACTTTGAGGGATCAATGGACATGGTCCCCAAGATCCCTCTTCCACACTTTTAACTATCCTGCCTTTAACCCTGCGCTCTGACTTCAAGTTCAACTCTCCAAAGTGAATCACTTCACGCTTTTCCAAATTGAACTCCATCTGCCACTTCTCAGCCCAGCTGTGCCTCCTGCCATGGTTCTTTTGTAAGCTATGACAGCCTTCATATGTCAGGTTCAGATTCAGTTTTATTTATCAGCAGTAGATTGGAACATACAGTGAAATGTGTCATTTGTGTTAACAGCCAATACAACTTAAGGACGTGCTGGGGGAATCCTGCAAGTGTCACCACACGTTCCGACGCAAACATAGACTGCCCACCAGCAACAACAACTGAAC